>NC_021164.2:21389603-21395789 GCF_000331145.2 Cicer arietinum | reverse complement strand
TATATATATATATATATATATATATATATATATATATAAACTAATATAATAATTTATTTATTAAAATTGTTGTTTCCGTGCGACGCACGGGTTACGAACTAGTATCCTATAAATTCAGACTCCCAATTGTTTCAGGTAGTTCTGTGCATATAGCTAATCAAACAAGCAACTTGGCCCAATACTCCAAACATAAAACCACATGATATCATATTAGACAAACACAACTTCTGTAAAAAAATATGCACAACAATTACAAGATTCAACATCTTCTTTTCTTTGCATACTGCAGAAAATTAAGTTTGAAAAAATCAATATCTGTTAAGCTTGAAAAAATCAATATCTGTGTTCAATATTTTAGGAGCATAATACATAAAATCATGTTCTACAAATCAAAGAAAAAAAAAATTAAAGTGACATTAAACCATAGAAAAAGAAAACCAATATTCCAAAAATATAGTTGATGTACTCTACTTTAGCAGAGAAGAAACAAAAAAAGTAAAACCAGCATCATCGAGATATATTTTAACTTGATATTATTATTTGACTATCTAAGGAACAAAAAACAACAGAAATCTGCATTTTTGGTTGACAAAATTATTAGAACCACCGAAAGTGATAACTTACAATATGTATAAAAATAAAATAAAAAGCTGGCCATGCTCAAACTAATATCTGAAAATTGAAAACAAATATATAAATATGCCATTCTTAGTACACAAAGAATAAAATGAATATGAAAATTTGGATAAAAAGAAAACCAAATATTAGAAGAAAAAATATAAATACCACAATAGCCTTTTAGAAATGAAAGGTAATGCTTCCTACAATAGATCCTTGATGGGTTCAAGCCTGTCATTGTCTGGAAGCACAATCACAAGCAATCTAAGGCATAATTAACAACAAAAAGAGACTGAAGCCATGGTTCAGGTGTTCTGTTGGGTGGTTGTGACCGAGATGGTGCGACAAAAGCACAATAATCAACAGTGAAAAGAGAATAACAGAGGTTGTGTGACAGTAAAAGAAAAGTATGACAAAATAATAGAAGAAATTGGCCTTAAAATGGCTTACCTTACCTATCAATATGAACTATCAATTATTGCAGAATGCAGAATAATTTTATAACAATATGAACTCATTTTCATTCTATTTTTTGCTTTTCTACTATAGTTTCTAGATTTGAAAATGAAAATAGAAGAAAGAAAGACATAAGTTTCAATCAATAAAACTTCAAATCAATCTTAAAATGATATCTAATTAAGTTTTGAACAATAGAGAGAAATCCAAATACACCTAGAACAAAAACTAACCACCAAGACTAACAACCTTTAAGTTGGTGACTATGACCAGCAATATCAAACATAGTATGTGAGATCAAGTTAGAAACATCATTTTCTAAACATACACAATAACAAATTGGACATTCAAAACCCTAAGCGAAGTTAAAATTAGCTTCAACCCAAATCTCTGACTCTAAATAAACACAAAATCAAGTGAACCAGAAAAACGAATTGAAATGTACCACAATTAATGTCACAAACTAACGAGCAAATAGCATTAGTGATAGAATGAAATACCCCAATATATTGAAATTGAAATCAGCTTAAAAAGTTGAGAAATATTTGAGGAATGAAAAGCGCAAATCAACGTAAATGAGAAGCGCAAGCGTGAAGAATCCGTGGGAGAGAAAATGAAAATATGATAAGCAAATCCACAATTTTGAAGAATAACATAAAATCCCTAATTTGGAACATATGAAAAACCTTAGCAATGATTTTAGAACACAAATATATTACTGATAATCTCAATCGAATAATGAATCAACCAAATCACTAAACCCTAAAACAATGTAATTTTGCGATACCATACCTTGTTGAGTTGATGATTGTTAACGGTAGGCGGTAATACCTGCGTATCGCTCGAATTCCTCTAAGGATTTGGCTTTAAGCAAAATTGCCTCAAGAAGCAAGCTTACGGAGGAGGGCGGTGGAGGCCTTGGTGGTGGCTATTTGCGATGAAATTAGGAAGAGAAAGGAGAAGAAGAGAGCTCTCGGTGGTTTTCAAGTTAATGTCGTTGGCAAATGATAATTTCATTGTTAAAATGAAAATTTTTATATTAATTTGAATTTTTATATTAATAATAAGAGATATATTTAGATAATAATAATAAATATACATAGTAAATTAAAAATAATTTCTATTTAAAGACAATTTTGTTTTTTTAAATAATACTTATAATTAAGAGCAAAAATAATATATAAACAATAATTAAGACTACACTAAATATGCTATTAAGTACTACACTAGAGCCATAATTACTCAAGATGCAACTTTAACATGCTATTCTTTTACAAGAACTTTAACATGTTTATTTAAACATAAATCAATACTTCTTCCGATTTTAAAAATACAAATAAAAGTTAAAATATATTTTATTCAAAATTTGAAATAAATAATTTTTTTATATATTTTTAAGACCAATAACTGAACGCACCATACATTAAGACTAACTTTCTTTGTATTCGAATCAGAATTATCTAGGTCAATCAAATCCAACGATTCAATCACTTTCATTAATTCTAGCCCGTTTAAAAACACATTTGGTATTAAAACACCCGTCGTATTAGGCTTTATGCTAACCTAAAATCATATGTTTAAATTTTAAAAAGAATATCTATTAAATTTTAAAAAGAAAAAATTCTAAGTTGTTTTACAACAATAGTGATAGATTATTCACAATCAACTCTAATTGATCAGATTAATAAAAAAAAATATTCATTAATTTTTGTTTAGAATTTTAAATTTACATCACTTAAGTGTTCTTAATTAGTCGTATTCACTTATCCATAATTTTCCAATAACTTAACCTCGCCTAAAATAACTTTTACTAAAAAAAAGTAATTGAAAAAAAAACTCATTATTCCTAAAAAAATATGATGTTGCATCAACCATTTTTCGAAAAGTAAAAGCGTAAGATCATAGAAGTTTAATAACCTTCAAGAAAAAAAAATTATTTTATTTGTATAAAAATTTAGTAAATCCGCAGGAAATTACATACGGAATTTGCTACAGATGTTTCATGAGGGGAGAACATTGTGAAATGTGCTCCGGATATGTAGTCACATGTAAATCCGCAGCAAACAAAAATTTTACATATTACCTATTTATCCGCAGGAAATGCCGAAGGAAAAATGCTAATTTCTAGTAGTGAATATCGTGTTTGTATGATGTTGTGGATGTTGACGTTTGATATATTTCAATGCAATTTAATGTGGTTACGAATACTGTGTTTAGCATATGAAGGTTTACTCATTTGGTTGAGCTTTAATTAATTTCTAAAAGTTGGTTGAATTGTGTTTATGCTAAACATATGGTGAATATTTTGTTTGGTTTTAATATTAAACGGTTTCAATCACATGGTTTTCATCACTCCGTTAACCTTATGTCCGTGAGTATTCATTTGGCTAAGTTTTAACTGCTATGTTTTCAAAAGCATTTTATGATTGGTTCCTCATATACGTACTAAACCAAAGTATAAACAACAATTTTTTATAAAATTTTGCTTCCCACACCCCTCAAATTACTTCCCACACCCCTCAATTTTTTTAAACCCCAAAATATCCAAACTACCCTTCCCTCTATATTCACTTTAACCACTCATTTTCTATCTTCATCATCTTCATTACCTACCAACTTCAATCTTCTTCAATATTCTTCAATCATTTTGATACATTTCATGTTCAATAATCTTTAATCATTTTGAACATCTTCATCATTTTCATCATCTTCATCATTATAGTGACTCAAATCAACTAGGTATGTATTTTGTTGTGTTTTATAGCTGGTTATTTTTTTTTTTCAAATCTGGGTTTCGTACGTAAACTTAGTTCATGTACGTCTATGTGAAACCAATTCACGTACTTGATGAAATTATGAAAATTCAGATTGTACGTGAATTAGGTTTACGTACACGTACGTCAATTAAGTTTGCGTACAACAATGGAGTTTTAAAATTCATGTTACCTACGTGAACTGAGTTCACGTATGTGTACGTGAACTCAGTTCACGTATCCCATACGTGAATTGAATTCACGTAGACATACGTAAACTGAGTTCACATATAGGATGAAAATTTGTAAAATCTCAGTCGTACGTGAACTGAGTTCACGTATGTTTACTTGAATTCAATTCACGTATGGGATATGTGAACCGAGTTCGCGTACACATACGTGAACTCAGTTCACGTAAAGGTGATAAATTTTGGATTTTTTTTTTTTTTTTATTGTGTTTAGGAGTTAAGAATTTTTATGTTGTTATATTTATGTAATTTATTGGATGCAGTTAAATGGATGAAGGGGGAGACAACAGTGACAAAATGTATGAAGGTTTGGAACCTGATTTTGAAGAAATGTATGATGATTTGGATCCTGATTTTGAAGAAATGTGTGATGATGTGGAACCTAATTTTGACGCTATGATTGACGGAGTTGAACCTGTTATGATTGATTTGACTGATGTGTTTACCACCGGCATGATGTTCGATACATGAGATGAATTATTGAAATGGGCTAGAAATGTTGGAAGGGAAAATGGAATTATTGTTGTGATTTTTAGATCTGAAACTGCGACAGCACGACCAAGAACAAAGACAAAATTAATTCTTGGTTGTGAAAGAAGTGGTAAATATAGACCTTGGAAGAATCCTAATCTTACGAGGAGTACTTGAACTAGAAAATGTGATTGTCCATTTAGATTGAGAGGAACAAGATCAAGTGTTGGTGATGGATGGTATTTGCATGTAATACGTGGTCTCCATAACCACGAATTGGCTAAAAAACTAACCGGTCACTCTTTCTTAGGCCGATTGTCTCAAGATGAGAAAAATGTACTTGGTGATATGACAAAGAACTTTGTAAAACCAAAAAACATTTTAATGACATTGAGGGATCATAACGTTGAAAGTTTGACGACAATAAAACAAGTTTACAATGCACATCAAGCATATCGTTCATCACTTAGAGGTAATAGAACAGAAATGCAACATCTTTTGATATTGATGGAACGCGACAAATACGTTTATCGATATAGGAAGGTAGATGGTTCAGATGAGTTGAGGGACATATTTTGGGCCCATCCAGACGCTATCACTCTTGTGAATAATTTTCACATAATATTGATTATGGATAGCACTTACAAGACCTGTAGGTATCGAATTCCATTACTTGAGATTATTGGTGTTACATCTACTGAAATGGCATTTTGTGTGGGATTTGCATATCTACAGTCTGAGCGTGTTGATAACTTCACATGGGCACTACAAATGGTGAAAGAACAGATTACAAGTGGTGAAGTTGAAGTCATCGTTACTGATAGAGACCTTGCTTTGATGAACGCAGTTGAAAATGTTTTTCCAAAAGCAGTGAATTTATTATGCTTGTTTCATATATGCAAGAATGTCAAAGCCAAGTGCAAGATGACCGTGTTTCCAAAAAAGAAGCAAGTGCAAATAATGGAGGCATGGGAGGCTCTTATTTACAGTTATGATGAGACTCAGTACTACATGAAGTTGGCTATCTTTGAAGGAATTTGTAGTAGTTGTTCTATTTTTTATGATTATGTACACGAGCAGTGGTTAATTCCTCACAAGGAAAGATTTGTTGAGGCGTGGACAAATAAAGTTATGCAATTTGGGAACACCAAAACACAAAGGGTTGAGTCAGCACATTGGAGTTTGAAAAGGATATTACAAGATAGTATTGGTGATATATCCAGTGTTTGGGAAACCATCAATAGCATGATTGTATTACAACACAATGAGATAATAGCATCATTTGAAAAGAGCATCATTCAAAAGGTGCATCGTTATAGTAACAGATTATACGCGAATTTGCGTGGTGTTGTGTCAAAAAATGCAATTGATCACATTGCGGCAGAGTATGATCGCGTGAAGTATGTAGGTATTGATCAGACTGAGTGTCGTTGCACAATTAGGACAACACATGGTCTACCTTGTGCATGTGAAATAGCCAGGTATAGTATGATCCCACGTTCCATTCCATTAGACGCTATTCATGGTTGGTGGAGTAAATTAACTTTCCATGTTGATCCATCGAGTAAAGCTTCAGAGTTATCTGTGAAACATGAAATAGATGTCATAGTGAAAAAGTTTGAAGAACTTGATGTACCTGG
>NC_021164.2:21388785-21389184 GCF_000331145.2 Cicer arietinum | reverse complement strand
TCTATGTCAGATCATCGTGTGATTGTTATTGCATTTGTTAACAACTGTCATTTCGTACAGGTATTAATTGTGATATTAAATTGTTATTGATAATTCACTTTATAATTGTTATTGATTTATAATTGTTATGTAATTTAACAGGTTTACTTAAAGTCATATTCCCCTATACCACCAGCAAGTAATTTGTGGAAAAATTATTGCAATGAAGAAGCACGACAATGGGAATTTATTTACAGGGATCGCATGCAACATTGGTTGCAAATATTTCCAGAAACTATAAATGAAGTTATTGTAAACTGAATTGTTGAATTCAAATATAATGAATATCCAAAATATTGTATGAATTCAAATAATATTGTATGAATTGTTGAAGTTGTAAACTGAATTGTTTAATTAATA
>NC_021164.2:21387312-21388719 GCF_000331145.2 Cicer arietinum | reverse complement strand
ATATCTGTAACCAAAATATCCGAAATCCAGAATAGATGTCTAAAATACATATCCAAAATAAATATCGAAAGTAAATATCCTAAGTCTGTCTATGTCTCCTACGATATGGCACTACATGAGTCCAATCTCTACCACCACCCCTCTGAGATCACAATATCAAAATTAATTCATTCACGAGTGTGATGCCATCAGGTAATACCATATGTCGACCAAGAAGCTCCTCTGCAATTTGTATTCCTCGACGTTGCATTAAAAAATACATTAATTAATTACATGACTATTTAATTTAATAAAGTTATAAATTAAATTTAAATGAATTTACCGTTGTTTCTTCTGAAGCATGATCATCATCGGCAGGTTCTGCAACCGAAGGTGCTACATAGACTGGTTCTCTACGAATGATATATGGATGAGAAATCCGACGAAACCAGTCCATGTACTCAACTGCACAGTCTGCAGGTCTGTGTACAACTGCCCCAGCGTCAACTACATGTACAGCGTATTGCGTAAACATGATGTCCATTTCCTCTGGTGTGGTTGTCTGACCTACTATCTCCAAAGGTGAACCAGGGATGGTTTGGACATGTCCATATTGACGCAATACCCTATCTGGCAAGTGAGCATACATCTTGGGACCCCAGCGTATCCACCCTCTGAATAATGAAACAACCTCAAATGGTCGCTTCAGCCTATGCTCTCTGTAGGGTGTCCAACATATGCCATCAACATCAATCTCGTCCAGTGCTTTCCTAAATGGAACAACCAAACCTTTATCACGTTTTGGCTTTCATCTAAGTGCTCTCGGATAGTCCTCATCATAAACCTGAGATAGTCTACAACAATTAGCACATAATGTTGGAAAATGCTCATACACCCACGCCTGCACATATACAATAAGATATTCAAAAATCAATAAAGCAACAAACCAGGAAATAAATCAAACCAGGAAAGCAAGCGCAAATACATGTAATAGTGTCAGATACCCTGATATTGTTCTAGTCTGATGCATGCTCATTTCTCGAAGATTGTCGTAGCAGCACCCCATGCATATCCTCCGCATGAGTTGAGGTATCTGAAAGATTCAAGGTAGGCAACACTCACTGCGAAGGCACTCTTGTCGCTGAACAAGGTGCAACCCACCAAAAATAAAAGAAATGCCCTCGCAGCCATCTGCCAATGCTGATCAGCACATCGCTAATGGTATACGTCAAGCAACCAACTGTACCGAACAATGGTTGTCCGCGTCAAGTTAAACTCAGCATATGCAGCAGCCAGACTCACCCCAAGAAGCTCACCCAACAACTCTGCAGCGTCATCCTTGTTAAATATATTAACGCTGAAGAATGCACCAGTGATGGGTATATTAGCAGCGACGAGACATCGTCCAAAGTAATGGTCATCTCCCCA
>NC_021164.2:21382771-21386819 GCF_000331145.2 Cicer arietinum | reverse complement strand
TTCAGCAACCTACGTGAACTGTGTTCACGTACGTGAACTCCATCACCTATGTGAACTGAGTTCGCGTACGTGAACTCCATCAGCCTACGTTAACTGAGTTCACGTCCACCTACGTGATCTGAGTTCACGTACGTGAACTCCATCAGACTACGTTAACTGAGTTCACGTACGTGAACTCCATCAGCCTACGTGAACTCACCTACGTGATCTGAGTTCACGTACTTGATTTCACTTCACGTATTTGAACATTCAAAACCCATAAAATCAAACCCAGAATCATTGATGAACATTCAAAACCCATTCATGAAAATTCAAAACCCAGAAAATCAAACCCAGGAAACGAAAACGAAAACACTTACTTGATTGAAGAGATGCTTGAAGTGATTGAAGATGGTGTTGAAGATTATTGAAGATTGATTGATTACTTGATTCAAGAAAGTAGATGATTGAAGATGAAGGATGAAGGTATTAGGTTAATGAAGATGAAGATGAAGGTATTAGGTTATAGAAGATGAAGATGATGAAGTTAGAAGATGAGTGGTTAAAGTGAATATAGAGGGAATGGTAGTTTGGGTATTTTGGATTTTAAAAAAAATTGAGGGGTGTGGGAAGCAAAATTGTTTTTTATAAGACAGTCCTTTAATTAGCATGATTTAATTAAAAATAAACATTATTATAATAATAAAAATTTAGTATAATTGATTAGTTGACTCACTTTTATTTATCATTCTTTGTCAATAATTTATAAGAGTTTAATTATTGTATAAATTTTACACTATCAAGATATCACAATCATTTATAATTGTAACATTTGATATAGTTACAATAAAAGTCAAAAATTTCTAATAATTTGACGGTTGAGATTGATTGATAATGTAAAAAACTTTATACTATTTATAAAAAAAGCTATATACAAATTAAATCATAATTTATAAATATTAATTAAGTATAAGTATATCGACTGTATGTAAAATGATACAAGGTAAAAGATTAAGGGCATGTTTGATTTTAATCTCAAAAAATCTATTATAGTTTTCAAAAATTTTAAAATTTTAAAAATTGTTTGGGTTACATATTTTAAAATCTAGTTTATAAAATTGTTTTTAATATTATAGTTTTTAAAATTAAAAAAGCAAAACATGTAAAGAGTGTTTTGCTTTTCGTTTTTTAAATTTTAAAAAGAAAAAACACGGAAAAATTATTTTCATTAATGGCATAATTGTAATTTTGTTGAACTTATAAAATAATTTTTTTTGCTCATTTCACGATTGACAAAAGCATAAACGAGAAGCCATGGAAACGCTCACGCGATGGAGCATAAACCCTAAATTTGCAATTCTAACTCTAGCTCGTGACTCGATCAAGTTCATTCGCTTCATTCCATCTTCTTGATCATTGTTGTGTTCTTCATTCTCTCTAATTATTTCTTTGGTTAGTTTTTCTTTTTCTTTCTTTCGATTACGGTTTTTTTGAATTTGAGTTTTAAATTGAATTTTATTTTTTGACTTAAGTTGGTTTCATTTGTTGATTTCCTTGGTTTCCTTTGTGTTTTGAATCATGATCTATTTGTAATTAATATTAGCTTATATATAAGATCTGTTAGATAATATTATTATATATTAGTAGTAAGAGTATTTTAGACATTTATATTATTTTGTATATATACTCATTGTAACCCTATTAACTCAAGTTTGGTTCATTCTATGTTTTGAAACCCTAGAGTGGTTGTCTCTCTTCTTCCTCTTTTCATTGTTAACATGGTATCAAAGAGCTTTGGTTGACTTTGGGATCTACTATAAAGAAGAGAGAGACTATTTTGATAGGAAAGGAAACCACCAAAAGAGAAAAGAGAAGAGTAACCATATTCCCAATTTTGTTAAATCAGTCTCACAAAAACATCGATTGTGCATTCGTTAACCATTAGATCGGGATGATTTTTTGACAGAAGGTTCACAACATTCAGGTCTACGTCTTCAACAGTCGGATTGGCGAAACGAGGTCTGGAGGGGGAGAAATTGTGCTCACACAGCACCATATTATCCCTAATTTATTTTGTCTCAGTGATTGTGTTTCTCGTATTTTCCTATCATTATTTGTTATGACTGGTGCTAAGGATGATTCTCTTCAAGCACATTGGAAAGCACATTGTCCGAAATTGGGGAGAGCACATAAAAAGAATTTTAGGGGGCCATCGCCCAATGTTGTTGCTTCTGCTCCTCCTACCATTGGCTCTAGTTCTAGTTATGTATACTCATCTGAGACTGCTTCTCAAATATTTGATATTGCAGAACAGCTTCAAAAACCTCCTTCCACTCAATCACATGCCATGTCTGCCATCTCTTCTAATGGTTTGAACTTCTCTGGTATGTCAGGTATATCTCCTTCCATATGAATTCTTGATTTAGGAGCATCTCGTCATATGACATGCGATGATAAATCTTCTGTCTGTGAAACTTGTCTCATCTGTGTCGGTTATGACTGCTGATGGCACTCCTATGCCACTAGAATGCGCTGGTTCTGTCTCCACACCTAACATGTCTCTTTCTGATGTTTATTATATTCCTAATCTTACTTTGAGTCTTGCTTCTACTAGTCAAATATGTGATCTCGGTTATTCGGTTATGTTTTCGTCCACTTCTTGTTGTGTGCAGGATCCACATTCCGGGAGGCTGATTGGGACAGGTCATAGACAAGGGGCACTTTATATTTTGGATGACCTGCGACTCCCAGATACTGCAGCCTCAACAACTACTACTGACTTATTATCTCGTTTTCGCTTGAAATCCTTATCTTCTAGTTTTTATTTATGGCATTCTCGCCTTGGAGATGTTTCTGCTTCTAGATTAAAATATTTGGCTTCTAATGGAGCCTTAGGAAAGTTACAAACCTGTGATATCTCAGATTGTTGTGGTTGTAAACTTGCTAAACTTCCAGCTTTACCGTTTAGTAAAAATGTTTCCGTTTCATATGCGCCCTTTGATTTAGTTCACTCTGATGTTTGGGGTCCATCACCGGTTCTCACCAAAGGTGGATCTAGATATTATGTTTCATTTATTGATGATTACACTCGTTATTTTTGGGTTTATCTTATGAAAAATCGGTCTGAATTCTTTGACATTTATCACATGTTTTGTGCAATGGTCAAAACTCAATATAATTCTGTTATAAAATGCTTTCATTGTGATTTAGGTGGTGAATATACCTTTAATAAATTTTCTGAATTACTTGCTTATGATGGCACCCTCCACCAAACATCTTGTATTGATACTCCTCAACAAAATGGAGTTGTTGAAAGGAAACACCGTCATATTATAGAGATTGCTCGTTCCCTTTTGTTGTCTGCTTCAGTTCTTAGTGAATTTTAGGGAGAAGCAGTTTCTTACTGTTGTTCATGCTATAATAGAATTTCATCCTCTATCATATCAAGTTTGTCTCCCTTTGAAAAATTGTATGCTTCTACCCTTGATTACTATTCTTTGAAAGTTTCTGGTTCTACTTGTTTCGTTTTTCGCCCTCAAGTAGAGCGCAGTAAGTTGTCTTCTCGTTCAGCCATGTGTGTTTTTCTTGGTTATGGGGATGGTCAAAAGGGTTATCATTGTTATGATCCTCATGCAAGAAAACTTTATGTATCTTGTAATGTAGTTTTTCTTGAGTATATCCCTTTTTACTTTATTTCCTCCGATTCTCAGATTACTAAGAGTTCTGAACTAATCCATATTGATCCGTTTGGTCCTAATGATTATGCTTCTAGTGATTGTAATGTTGAGAATTGCAAGACAAATACTAATACTCCACATGATGACATCCCTATTGTCCCCTCAGCTGTCCAACCACCTCCTGCGATTGTTGATCCTCCTCGTTAACTATCTCGTCAACGTAAGTCTACTCAGTTACCTGATTTTGTCTATTCCACTTACTCAACTTCGTTTGTTTCTTTCTTAACCTCTATTCACAGTTTGTCTGAGCCGTCTTCCTATAAAGAGGTTGTTCTTGATCCTTTTTGGCAGCAGGCTATGGCAGAAGAACTATCTGCATTGCACAAAACCAA
>NC_021164.2:21380291-21382493 GCF_000331145.2 Cicer arietinum | reverse complement strand
TCTCGTCAACGTAAGTCTACTCAGTTACCTGATTTTGTCTATTCCACTTACTCAACTTCGTTTGTTTCTTTCTTAACCTCTATTCACAGTTTGTCTGAGCCGTCTTCCTATAAAGAGGTTGTTCTTGATCCTTTTTGGCAGCAGGCTATGGCAGAAGAACTATCTGCATTGCACAAAACCAATACTTGGGAATTAGTACTTCTTCCTCTTGGAAAACGTGCTATTGGGTCTCGTTGGGTATACAAGATCAAAACTATGTTTGATGGGTCAATTGAGCGCTACAAAGCCCGTCTTGTTGCTAAGGGTTTCTCTCAACAATATGGTATGGATTATGAAGAAACTTCTGCTCTTGTAGCCAAGATGACCACTATTTGTAGTCTTATTCCAGTTGCATCTATTCGTCAATGGTATATTTCCCAAATGGATGTCAAAAATGCTTTTTTAAATGGTGAGCTTCATGAAGAAGTCTATATGGTCCCTCCACAAGGAGTTTCTCATAATCAAGGGGAAATATGTTAGTTAAAAAAGGCTCTATATGGTCTTAAACAGGCTCCTCAAGCTTGGTTTGAGAAATTCTCTACTGTGATCACTTCTCTTGGTTTCTGCTCTAGTGAACATGATTATGCATTGTTTATAAGGTCCACCACTTATGGTCGCATTATACTTTCTTTATATGTTGATGATATGATTATTACATGTGATGATGTTACTGGAATCAATGAGTTGAAATTGCAGTTAGCCAAACAGTTTGAGATGAAGGACTTGGGAACTCTTCGCTATTTCTTGGAGATTGAAGTTGCATACTCTCCTAGAGGCTACCTTCTTTCTCAATCCAAGTACATTGCCAACATTCTTGACCAGACTCGTCTTTTTGTTACTAGAGCAGCATATACTCCTCTTGAGTTGAATGTGAAATATGCTCCCTCGGATGGTGTTTATTTACCAGATTCCACTTTGTATCGTACTTTGATTGGCAGCTTAGTGTATCTTACGATTGCCAGACCTACATTGCTTATGTTGTTCATGTTGTTAGTCAGTTTGGTTTCTTTCCCACTACAGTACATTGAGCAGCAGTTATTCGGATTCTTCGTTATCCTCGAGGAACTCAATTTCAAAGTCTTCTCTTTCCATCATCATCCTCATTAGAGTTATGAGCTTATTTTGATGCTGATTGGGCTGGTGACACCACCGATCATAAATCCACCACAAGATTTTGTCTCTTTTTTGAAGACTCTTTTATTTCTTGGAAGAGTAAGAAACAAGATATTGTCTCTCGCTCCTCTACAGAAGTTGAGTATCGTGTTATGACATCCACTACCGCTGAAATAATTTGTTTGTGTTGGCTTTTGTCTGATATGGGTATCTCTCTTTCTGAGCCAACTCTGATGCACTGCGATAACAAGAGTGCTATTCAAATTCATCACAACTCGGTTCTTCATGAACGCACCAAACACATTGAGATTGATTGTCATCTTACTCGTCATCATCTTCAACATGGAACCATTACTCTACCATTTGTCTCTTCTTCTTTACAGATTGCTGATTTGTTCACAAAGATGCATTCCATTAAAAATTTCCTATTTTTAGTTAACAAACTCTCGATGCTCCATGTTAATGCATCATGGGTTTTGTAAGACCCATAATTTTAAATTATACTTTATGTATTTTAGTGGATTTTGGTATTGAACTCAGGGGCTTTTTAGCCAATTTATTAATATTTTGGGAGTTTAAATGACCAAAATAATATTTTGATGCCGATTAAAATTTATCGTCGATAAATAAATTAAATTAATTGCGGTGAATCTTTTACGAATAATTTAATGTGAAATGGTAAATTTAATAAATATCTAGATATTTGGATATATTTGTTAAAAGTAATTAATATATATATATATATATATATGTTTGTGTGGAGGGAAAACAGAAGGAATTAGAAAGAAAAGAAAAAGGAAGAAAGGAAAACCAAAAGAAAACTGAAAAGCATTTTCCTCTCTCCCTGTCTCGCGCGCTCATCTCCCTCCTTCCTCCATTTTTCGTTTTCTTTGCTTCCTTTAAGTTCGAGCATTGAAACTCAAGGCTAGTGGGTGAGAAAGATCAAGTTCCCAACTCCTTCCTCCTTCTCGGATTCGAAAACGGAGTTAGGGATTTCAAAACCGTCAAACACAAACCTCCCCGTTTCATCTAGATCTAAGCTTCGTTTCA
>NC_021164.2:21379188-21379632 GCF_000331145.2 Cicer arietinum | reverse complement strand
CGTATTCGAACGTTAAAGCTAACGTGAAGGTAAGGGCTCCTTCCAAACTTTTAGTTTTCATTTAGGGACTTATCTGTGATTGTGTGGAAAAGAATTTTGTTAGGGTTAGAGTGTTGACTTGGGGAAAAATGAATCTAAGGCTTTATGGGTAAAATCTTATAGTTAGGTTTTGGTGTTATTGATGAATGTTTCGTGGAAAATGACTTTTACTCATTTGTGTATGATTTTGAGTAAATGAAATTTGAAGTGTTTGAGTGGTATGTTGTGACGATTTGTGTTAATCGTGTTTGACGTGTTCATAATTGATGCTTATGAAATTCGAGACGTGAATTGGTGTGAATTGTGATTTGGTTTTGATAATATGTTTGAGTTGCTTTGTGTGGAATTTGAAAACCATTAGGGTTAAACGAGTATTAAGAATGGGGAATCTCTTAATATCTTGTT
>NC_021164.2:21376163-21378702 GCF_000331145.2 Cicer arietinum | reverse complement strand
TGATAGGTGGTACATTTATGATTTACGCTTTTTAGTAAATCGTGTTGACCCGTGATAGGTGGCACCTCGGTAAATAGTACTTTGGCCTGTGATAGGCGGTACGTTTATGATTTACGCTTTTTCTTTAAGTAAATCGTGCTGGCCCGTGATAGGTGGCACCTCGGTAAACAGTATTGACCCGTGATAGGTGGTACGTTTACGATTTACGCTTTTTAGTAAATCGTGCTGACCCGTGATAGGTGGCACTTCAGTAAACAGTACTGACCTGTGATAGGTGGTACGTTTACGATTTACGTTTTTGGTAAATTGTGCTGACCCGTGATAGGTGGCACCTCGGTAAATAGTACTTTGGCCTGTGATAGGCGGTACGTTTACGATTTACGCTTTTTCTTTTAGTAAATCATGCTGTCCCGTGATAGGTGGCACCTCGGTAAACAGTACCGACCCGTGATAGGTGGTACATTTACGATTTACGCTTTTTAGTAAATCGTGCTGACCCGTGATAGGTGGCACCTCGGTAATTGGTACTTTGGCATGCAATAGGCGGTACAATTATGATTTACGGCCCTTCGAGGAGGGTTTTGGTTTGGGATTCCGAGTCCATGCATTTTGGCATATACGCATCGCATTAGGGTGCTTGGCACGCGAGTCGTGTTTGATTCAAGTTTATGATTGAGTGTTTTGAATTTGAGTTGTCGTGGTAATTGTGTTGAAATTGCTAAGTGTTATGTATTGATTATTGTGTGTAAGTGTGATGGATTGTAAAACTATTTCGAAACTCAAGTTGTCGTGGTAAATGTGTTGAAATTGCTAAGTGGTATGTATTGATTATTGTGTGTAAGTGTGATGGATTGCAAAACTATTTCGAAACCCAATTTTTTGTGGTGATCGTGTGGGAATTGCTAAGTGTTAAGATGTGGAATTGTGTATAAATGTGATTGAGTTAGTTTATGTATTTTTGGAAGAATATGCAGGGAAATCGATTTCCCAATCGATTGGATGAGTTACAGGGACTTCGCTAATTTTACATAATCGATTTGCTAATCGATTTTATAATATGTTTTTCAAAACCATTTAAGAAATCGATTTGGAAATCGATTTGGCCATACAAGAACTCAGCAAAACTGACAAAATCGATATGGAAATCGATTGGCATTAATACAGGGGCTCAGTTATTCATTCAATCGATTTCCCAATCGATTGAATTAAGCCCAGAGTTCAAATTTCACTAAAAACCTTCAGGAAATCGATTTGGAAATCGATTGGCTTAGTAGAAATTCTTATTTTGAGTTAGATAACCGATTGCTCAATTGATTTATCAATGTTTTGGTCAATTATGTATTACTTGATGGATTGAGAACTTTATTTTGATTTCATTTTTATTTGGCAAGTGTTATATGAACTTTTAAGCATATGGAAAACCCTTTTAAGATGCATGCTAAGTGGAAAGGTTATTTGTGCATTTAAAAACTTAAATGTTATGTGTTAACTGTTAATTTCGGTCGGTGACCCTTTACAACTATTGTGGAAATCTGGGCTTTGCCCTCATATGAGAGTCAGGACAATCGTACCGGTTCGTACCCTGTGGATGGGAATGTAGAGGGGAATGCCTGACTGGAGCTATGTTAGGAGGATCTTACGGGGCGCGTGGAGATCACTCAGGGCGTTTAGTTTGTTTTGGAGAATGATCATATTAGATTGACATAGAGGGAACAGACGTCTTTCTTTTGAATTGTATTTATTTTAAAATGGAAGACTGTACCTATACTAATATTGTCAGCTTGACATGTTATTTTCGATGGGCTACATGTACCAACTTTTGATGTGTAAATATTTTGGATTCATATTTTGAGAAACTTTTCCTCTGCTTGTAAATTATAATGACTTAATTATTTATCCAAAGGTATTACCTTAATTATTTCTCTGTTTTATTTTAATTTCTTTTTTAAAAAAAAAATACACCATTGCTTTGAAAATCGGGGTGTTACAGGTTTGAGGAGAGATGTTAGATAATATTATTATATATTAGTAGTAAGGGCATTTTAGACATTTCTATTCTTCGTATATATACTCATTGTAACCCTATTAACTCAAGTTTTGTTCATTCTATGTTATGAAACCTTAGAGTGGTTGTCTCTCTTCTTCCTCTTTTCATTGTTAACAAGATCAATGAGTATAAATTTGGTGTTTATAAAGTCATCTTTTGTTTATGTGTTTTTTTGTTTGTTTGTTTCATTTTTCTCTTTAATTCTTGTTTGAATGAAGAGTATGAATTCTTGTTACATAATTTTTGCTGCAAATAGTTTGTGACCACGAAATAAGACGTCCACCGCCGCTTTCTTTCCCATTTTCAATTTAACACATGCAACAGTTAGCATTACAGTACAACACAGGATCCAACAAGAAGGAATGACGCTCCGAGAGCCAATGCTAATAAGGATGATCGAATGGCGGAGGCTATGAATAACATGGTTGCTTCTGTTGCTGCACAGACTGCTGCCAAGACTCAACGTGATCTCGAAAAGAGGGAGAGAGATAT
>NC_021164.2:21375517-21375870 GCF_000331145.2 Cicer arietinum | reverse complement strand
GTTGGGTGATGATTTCCTGAAACTGCATCAGGGGAACATGACCGTGGGTGAATATGCTGCTAAGTTTGAATCGCTATCGAAACATTTCAGGTTTTTCCGTGAAGAGATTGATGAACCATTCATGTGTCATCGTTTCCAAGACGGGCTAAAGTATGAGATTCAAGACTCTGTCCTTCCCATGGTTATTCAACGTTTCCAAGTTCTTGTGGAAAAATGTAGGGAAGTTGAGGATATGAAGAATAAGAGGGCTAGCCAAGGAGGGAATTTTAGTGCAGGAGGGCCCAGTCGGGTGAATTATCAGAACAACAAGGGGAAACAAGTTGCTAAACCCTATAATCGACCACAAAATAACA
>NC_021164.2:21371547-21374048 GCF_000331145.2 Cicer arietinum | reverse complement strand
TGACACAACTTACCAGAAAAGATCAACCGTTCGTATGGACGGAGAAGTGTGAGGAAAATTTTCAGTTACTAAAGAGAAAATTGACGACCTCACTAGTGTTGGTATTACCGCAATCTGATGAACCCTATGAAGTTTATTGTGATGCATCTCACCAAGGTTTGGGATGCGTTCTGATGCAACACAAGAAAGTTGTGGCTTATGCCCCAAGACAATTGAAGATTCATGAGAGAAACTATCCTACTCATGACTTGGAGCTTGCTGCTGTTGTTTTTGCATGAAGATCTGGAGGCACTATTTATATGGGTGCACGTTCACAGTGTTCAGTGACCATAAAAGTTTGAAATATTTGTTTGATCAGAAGGAATTGAACATGCGACAGAGACGATGGATGGAGACTCTCAAGGATTTTGATTTCACACTGCAGTATCACCTTGGGAAGGCCAATGTAGTGGCTGATGCGTTGAGTAAAAGAAGTGTGTCAGTGTCTTCAACAACTATGGCTAGACAACAAGTGTTGTGGGAAGCTTTTAGAGACCTACACTTGAACGTAGAGTTTGCACCGGGAATTTTGAAATTCGGAAGGATTAAGATTTCGAGTGGACTACTTGAAGACATTACAAATTCTCAAGATGACGTCTTAATTCAAGAGAAGAGGAACCTAATAGTGCAAGGGAAGACAACTGAGTTTAAGATTGGATCAGATAATATTTTGCGATGTAATGGTAGGATTTGTGTACCAGAAATTACAGATACGAGGAAAACAATTTTAGAAGACGCTCATAAGAGTAAGTTGAGTATTCATCCTGGAGCAAAAAATATGTATCAGGATTTGAGGCAAAATTATTGGTGGCCAGGAATGAAGAGACATGTAGCGGAGTATGTATCGACTTGTCTAACTTGTCAGAAAGCGAAGGTGGAACATCAGCGACCTGTTGGGATGTTGCAACCCCTTTAGATATTCCTGAATGGAAGTGGGACAGCATTTCCATGGATTTTATAACCGGATTACCAAAGACAAGGAGAAAGAATGATTCCATATGGGTGATAGTGGATCGACTAACTAAATCTGCTCACTTTTTGCCGGTAAGGACCACCTATAAGGTAGATCAGCTAACAGAGATCTACATTGGTGAAATTGTGAGGTTACACGGGGTACCATCGAGTATTGTATCAGACCGTGATCCGAAGTTCACATCACATTTTTGGGGAGCATTGCACGAAGCGTTGGGAACGAAACTACGATTGAGTTCAGCTTACCATCCACAAACGGACGGGCAGACTGAAAGGACAAATCAGTCCTTGGAAGATCTGTTGAGAGCATGTGTACTAGATGATAGAGGAAGCTGGGATGATGTACTTCCGTTGATTGAGTTCACTTACAACAATAGTTTCCACGCAAGTATTGGAATGGCACCATATGAAGCTTTATATGGGCGCAAGTGTCAAACGCCCTTGTGTTGGTATAAAGACGGTGAGAATATGATTGTCGGACCAGAGATGGTGCAACAGACCACAGCTAAAGTAAGGAAGATCAAGGAGAAAATGAAGACTTCACAAGATCGCCAGAAGAGTTACGCGGACAAGCGTCGCAGACTTTTGGAATTCGAACAGGGTGACCATGTATTTCTACGAGTCACACCTACTACTGGAGTAGGTAGAGCCTTGAAATCGAAGAAGTTGACTCCTAAATTCATTGGACCATATCAGATTTCTGCACGAATTGGGCCGGTTGCTTATCGGATTGCATTACCTCCGATACTGTCCAATATTCATGACGTGTTTCATGTGTCACAATTGAGGAAGTACCTCGCAGATCCATCTCACGTGATCGAACCAGACACAATCCAGCTAAAGGATAACCTGTCGTTCGAAGTACCACCCGTGAGAATTGATGACAGGAAGATTAAGCGGTTGAGGACCAAGGATGTTTCGTTGGTCAAGGTGATCTGGAACCCAATTACTGGAGATGCGACTTGGGAACTGGAGAGCAAGATGAGGGAACAACACCCAGAGTTATTTATCGATGCATAGTTTCGAGGACGAAACTAATTTTAGGGGGGGAGTAATGTAAGACCCATAATTTTAAAGTACCATTTATGCATTTTTGGTGTATTTTGGATTTTGGCTCGGAGGCTTTTAAGCCAAAGTTAATAATATTTTGGAGTTTTATAATCAAAAAGATATTTCGATGCCAATTAGAATTTCTCGTCGATAAATAAATTGAATTTAACTGCGGAAAATACTTTACGGTTAATTTAAGGCGTTTCGGGTGAAACGGTAATTTAATAAATATCTAGATTTTGAGATATTTGTTAAGTTATATTTATTATATTTATATATGTTTGTTTGGAGGGAAAAAGAAAGGAAAACTAGAAGGAAGGAAAAGGAAAAGAAAATAGTATATAAAGGAAGGAAGGAAAAAGGAAGAAAGGAAAAACAAAGGAAAGAAAAAGAAAGGAAGGAAATTTCCAAATTTCCATCTCCTTCCTCTGAACATCACG
>NC_021164.2:21353058-21368176 GCF_000331145.2 Cicer arietinum | reverse complement strand
TGAGAGCCAGGACAATCCTACCGGTTCGTACCTTGTGGATGGGAATGTAGAGGGGAATGCCTGACTGGAGCTATGTTAGGAGGATCTTACGGGGCGCGTGGAGATCACTCAGGGCGTTTCGTTTGTTTTGAAGAATGATCAGATTAGGTTGACATAGAGGGAACATACGTCTTTCTTTTGAATTGTATTTATTTTAAAATGGAAGACTGTACCTATACTAATATTGTCAGCTTGACATGTTATTTTCGATGGGTTACATGTACCAACTTTTGATGTGTAAATGTTTTGGATTCATATTTTGAGAAACTTTTCCTCTGCTTGTAAATTATAATGACTTAATTATTTATCCAAAGGTATTACCTTAATTATTTCTCTGTTTTATTTTAATTTCTTTTTTAAAAAAAATACATCCTCGCTTTGAAAATCGGGGTGTTACAGGTTTGAGGAGAGATGTTAGATAATATTATTATATATTAGTAGTAAGGGCATTTTAGACATTTCTATTCTTTGTATATATACTCATTGTAACCCTATTAACTCAAGTTATGTTCATTCTATGTTATGAAACCTTAGAGTGGTTGTCTCTCTTCTTCCTCTTTTCACTGTTAACAAGATCAATGAGTATAAATTTGGTGTTTATAAAGTCATCTTTTGTTTATGTGTTTTTTTGTTTGTTTGTTTCATTTTTCTTTTTAATTCTTGTTTGAATGAAGAGTATGAATTCTTGTTACATAATTTTTGCTGCAAATAATTTGTGACCACGAAATAAGACGTCCACCGCCGCTTTCTTTCCCATTTTCAATTTAACACATGCAATAGTTAGCATTACAGTACAACACAGGATCCAACAAATCCAAACTTTAGGTAGATTATAAAAACTAGTTGTTATGCAAATGTTTGTATTTAATATAGAATATCCAGGGTTTTTTCCATCAGTGTTTGATATTCTACCAAGTACAGCCTAATACACATTGATTGGAAAATTTTATGAAATCAACATGTAAGAACTTAATATACATCGAGGTTTAATTAATCAGTGGAATGAAAAAACTTTGTTGACCACTAATCTTGGTTTTCAGTCGGTTTTAACGTAATGACTTTCTCCATGCCATCCTTCCTAGTAATCACTAATCCGAAATCATCTCTTATAAACGCGATTGTTATATTATGATAGCTGATGTATATAAATTTCTCACTGAGACAGAAAAATAATACATTAATTTTAGCATTGTAATTACATAAGACTTAGTTGCCTTTGTCATATTAGTGTTGTTGTTATTGCTGAAACACATGGGAGTGTACAAACTAAATAGGTTGTGGAATATAGTGTTATGAGTTTCTTGTTTATTTTATAGGATCCTAAAAAAATAACATTGATACATAAAGTTTACTAAACAGATTGGAGAATTTAAAAAAAAAATGAAGAATTCAAGCTTTCTTTCACAATTCTTTACAACTTCCTCCTCTTTCGCCACACATGATGTGCCCCTTGCTGCGCTTGCCTCTGTTGCACAGGTAACCTAGCTACTTACCAAGTTATAGATTATGATTTTTTTTATCAACTCCTTGACTGAGTGACTGAATTGTGTATTCTATGCTTGTATGACTTGTTTGTGTTCTTAATTGTTCTTTGGTTTTTCTTATTAGGTTCTTCATTTACTTGTAGTGCTCTTGAATTAATAATGGGTAATATTACTAGTGTTTATTCTGTCACATTTCTCTTTAAAAATCAATTGCAATTTTTTGTTTAATTCTTTAACCTTTTTGTTTTATAGGTGAACATTTTTTTTATGATCATGAATTTGTTTATTTTTTTATGGATGGCAACTAATGTTGACAGTCTTGAATCAAAGCTTTGGCCTGACTTTGTAACTAAAGCTTTTATTGATATTATGGTTGACGAAGTTACAAAAGGAAATATGCCAAATGGTGTATTCCATGCTAGAACATGGAACTCAATGCCTACTATGCTGAATTCTATATCTAATCGTTCCTTTAAAATGCATCAACTAAAGGCAAAAATGCACCGGTTACGAGCCATGTATCGCGAGTTCTACTCACTTTTGCATAACATTGGATTTGGGTGGAATGCAGACACCAACACTGTTACTGCAAGCGAAGAGGTCTGGTGAAATTATCTTCAAGTACTATTTAATAATCAATGCTCACTGATTTTACTATGTTGGTTTTAATAATTATTACTATTTTTATTCCATAAGCAATAGAAAGCAGAACACATATTTGAATGGAAGGTTGATATGTTATTATGGTTGGTTTCCATGTTGATATAAATAGAAATCGAAACTTCTGCCACTGCACCTTTGTGCTTCTTCTCCCATCACCACCAACTGAAATAACATCACTCTTGTTCTCAACTATAAATTGGGTCCTTCACTCGTGCTTCAGCTTCATAGGCAAATGAGTTCACTACATCTTCTCTTTGGTGAGGGAGGAGTTCGTTAAGAAGCTTTGTCACATTGCTAGCACCGAATATTTTGTGCACGTTTGCTAATTTTTGTGGCTCTTCTGGTGGGAAGTCTGGTGCAAAGATGCATCCTTGCATGCATTTTCTCCTTAAGAATTTGCACGCAGCACATGGAGAATTGTAAGAGCTGGATGATGCCATTTTTATTTAATTTCCTGCCTTTCAAATACTATATTCATCTAGATATTCACACTTCATCATAGGATGCAACCTTTTACCTAATTCTTTACATTCAAACTTCTTTTTCCATCAAGATAAAAAATTCAACATGATGTTTACATATGTATATTCTGGATGGGAAGGAAGTGCACATGATTCAAAAGTTTTTTTGGATGCAATTTCAAATCCAAATGCCGGATTTCCTTGGCCACCTTGAGGTAAATCGTAATATCATAATAAAATTACAATATGTCGATGAGTTAATGAATTTAACTAGTAGAGAAAACATATTTGTTTTATGAAGGTTCATTTTATCTCGTTGATTCTGGGTATCCATGTACTAGAGGTTTGCTTCCTCCTTATAGGGGTGAAAGATATCATGCCCAAGAATATAGAGGCCTAGGTAGACAACCTAGGAGTCCCGATTAGTTATTTAACTACAGACACTCATCTCTACGGATGACAATTGAACGTTGTTTTGGAGTGTTGAAAAATAAATTTAAGTTGATGGCTCCTCATAAACCTTCCAGACAAAGACTTATAGTGATAGCTTGTTGTACTATTCATAACTAGATACGTAAGTGGAATTTACCAGATGAATTATTCAACATATGGGAAGCAATGGATCCTATGGAACTTGAGAGGGTGAATGAAGGTTTAGGCATAGAAGGAACAAGCTCCGACGATAACTTAACTAGATTATCTGATGAAGGTGCGATTGAAATCACAATGAGTAGGAATCGTATTAGAGATAGGATGTGGGTACACCATCACAATTAATTGGACAAATTACTATCTTTTAGATTTTATTATATACAACGTTGGTGGATATTTCTTAAATACTTACGTTGTTTCGACTTAATTTTTATGTTCTTGGTGGATAATATCTATGCTAAATTTTTATATACCTTTTTCTTCAATTGAATTTTAAAAATAGTGATCAAATAATATATTTTTATATTACAATTAAATTTGAAACTCTATTCACTTGAAATTAATCTTATTTTATAAAAAATTAAGGAAGTGATCAATAATGGGCAAGTGTTTATTAAACTCTTTTAATAAAAATATATTTATTAATTATACTAAAATATTTTACTTGTATTTAAATGTTATTAGTTGAATTTTTCTATCTTTTTACTTTTATTATTTAATATAAGAAAAATAGATTTTGAAAATTATAGGCTAAATTACATTCGTGGTCCCTTAACTTAATTTCAGGTAACGTTTTAGTCCTTTATCTTTTTTTTTTCCCGACTTGGTCCTTTATTTTAATTTTAAGTGACAATTTGATATTTTATGTTTTAAAATTTCAACAATGATATCCTTTTTTATACAAAAATTCAAAAAAAAATTTCAATCAAAACCCATAAAATTAATTATATTCTTCAATATAATACAAATTTCACCAATTTCGTAACGCAAATCTTTAAATAAATTCATATTTTCATACTTTATTTGATATTTTTAGGAATAAATGACTAAATCGGAAAAAAAAAAAGATAAAGGACTAAAACGTTACCTGAAATTAAGTTAAAGGACCACAGATGTAATTTAGCCAAAATTATATTACCAAATAGTTTTTTTAATTCTCTATTTAAAATTTATTTTAAAAAATTAGATTATCAAATAGGTTTTCTCTTTTTCTCATCTCTAAAACTGTGTTTAAAAACAAGTATCTCAAACAAGTTTTTTCTTTAATTCTATTCTTTAAAACAATTTTTAAAATCAAATTTATACAACAATTTTTAAAAACTAAAATGCAAAAGTGTTTCAAACAGGCCCTAATATTATCAGTTTCCATATTACAATTAATTTGAAATTACGATTTTAGAGTTATTTTCTCAAATAAAAGCATATACTTCATAATTAAATACAAATTTAATGATTTCTTATTCCATTTCTAAAAAGAAATTATAAAAAAAAAAATCAATAAAAGCAGATAAAATAACTAACCATACAATGGAATTATTTGATTCGTTTCATTATTTATAATATACATCTATAAACAAATACCCATTTTTACGAGAAAAGTGATGTGTCATAATTAAAACATGTTTTCTTTGTTTCATGATAAAAATGTCTTCATTTGATTTTGTGATGAAATTTCGTATTTATACAATTATTTGGGAGGTAATTGTTTTGCAGACAACTTCGCTAGTCACGCTTTCTCTTTATCAAAGTTTATTTGGTGGGATGATTTGCTACATTATATTACGGTGGAATTCATTCATAAAACAGTAAGTCTCTCTCAATTTTATTTGTGAGTTTGGTTTTGGTCCCCTCCACTTTTTATATTTCTTTTCTATTTTTATTAGTAAATTTTTAGATAGTGCTATAAATAATTTGATTGTGATTACATATTTGTATAATGATCATTTTGCACTACTTTTTGGTTTATAAAAAAAAACACTTCATAAATAATTTTTGGTAATTATATAGTGTAGAAAGTAATAAATCTCATTGTTATAGCTTAGAATGATGAGTTCGTAGAATTTGCTAAAAAAACGTTATTAGAATACCATAATTACATTGATAAAGAAAAATGTCAATTTTGAAGTGCGTTAATGTTCTAAGAGTACTTAAAATAGGTATATGTATTGTAAAAACTATAATATAATATTATTTTTTTATTATCATTAGATAATTACTGTGATTTTTTAAGTGGATAGAAAAATTTCTTGTTATATTTTTTTATTTGATTGTATTTCTTTTAATTTCTGTATCTCTGTTTTTTTCAAACTTAAGTAAAGTTTTAATAAGATTATCTAATATGTATCTTTGTACCCAGATTTGAAAAGAATACTTGTATTTAGATACAAATTTGTGTTGATAACAATTTTAACATCAGTACTTTAACTCTAATAAACATTAAAAACAAAATATTATTGTAACTTAGTTAAAAATAACAATTAAAAGATCTTTCAAATCGAAAAGAAAAAAATTACAAATCAACGATATTATCAACTAATTTAGCATAAAAAACTGTAAACATCGAAAATATCTCAAATATGCAAATTTAAATTATAAAGTATATAAGTACGATCATAATGACAAGTATGTTTTATCTTTTTTATAATTATGCTGATTTTCAAGGGTAAGATAAATTAGGAAATGTAAAATGGTAAGGAGCATAAAAATGAGATCTCTATATTTATGTTGTTAGTGAATTTAAAAGTTTCAAACTGAAGGGACACAAAGTCATCATATGAATGTCTATTTCTTGAAGCTCCGAGAGGCTCAACTATGCTTTGTTTGTTTTTAAAAACTTGATATATGCTTGTAATTCATGTTTCTCAAACTCAAACATTAATAAATAAACATGTAAAAAAGCAAGAAAAGGAATAGAAAGAAAAAAAAGTTTTAGAAACTCACAAATCTCTATCAAAATGATTATATTAGTATATATTTTAAATTAAAAAAAAATATAAATAAATACTATACATATATATTGCTGGGTGCGTGGATATTCAAATTAATACTCTACTCTTGCATCCATATATGCTAACTTTTACATATAATTGCCCGTAATTAGGGGTATAAGAAGTAAATCAATTATACGATGAATCCAAAAATTCAATCTAAACAGGTTAAGTTAGTTCGATTTTTTTTTTTTTTGTTATGTTTGGTCTAAACAAAACTATACCAACCCAATTAAACTTGAACTCTTTATCATTTAAAGTTGATCATGTAACATCCCTCTTATTATTTTAGAAAATGTTTCTAAACTTAAATTAATAAATTATTTTTAGAAATATTATTTTAATTGTAATACTTTATTTTTAGTAATAATGGACTTAAGTTAAAATGGAAATAGGAAAGTGGTAGTATTAAGAAGGTTCAAGTGTCAAAATGAGACTATGCCACATTTCCTTCTTTCTTTCTCCCTTAACGAGTGGTAATGATTCTTTTCAAACTCTCTTCATTTTTCCGACTACAACCATTTCTCAAAAAACACTCCAACACACCAACAACTAGTTATTGTTCATCGTCCTCTCCATCTCTCATTTTTCCATTCCCTTCTAAATCTCTCTAAAGACAACAACCTCTAAAGTACTCTCATTCCCTTAGAACCCTTTGCATGTCCATTTCTTCCTCCCCAAAGCCTATTAGCCAACCAAAATAGTATTGAAGGAAGATAAGAAGCAGGCTAGGAAATCTTCGACTGTGAAACAAAGCATAAAAGACAGGGAACGGAGCGCTGACGAGACTAACATCTTCCATCACACAACTCGAGTTGAAGGAGATTATCCTTAGAAAAATAGTGAGTTATTTTCCTATAACTGTTTTCAAATTTTGCATGTGGATTTTTGTGTTTAATGTTGGTTTCGCTTTACTATTTGGAAAGGGTTTTCGGCGTTTGAAATAATGGGCTTTATTAAAATATGAGAGTGAGAAAAAAATTGTGAGGTTTAGCATGTAGGAAATGTTTGAGAACCTAAATTTTTGTTTTTCAAAATCAACCAATTCTACGTATGTTGTGTGGATGATTATACTTGTTAAGGGTTGAAAGAATGCAGGTAAAATTGTTAGTTGATTATCTGATACGTCCTTTGTGTTAACGTATTTTCTAATCCTTCCATCTGAACATTCCATTTTGCCTATGATCCTCTTTCTCTATTCTTTATGTCTTTGATAATTCTTCTTCGTCTTGGATGCCTCTAGTGTTTCCCCTTCTTTTTGGGTTGCTTCTTATGTTTTTTCTTCTTCTTGGCTACCTCTAGTGTTTCTCCTTCTTTTAGGACTGTCTTTGGTGTTTCTTTTTGGTTGTGACTCTGATCACTATTCATCTGCCTCTAACACTGATCACTATTCATTTGCCTCTAACACTAATCACTATTCATTTGCCTCTAACACTGACCATTGTTCCTTTGACTCTGACCACTATTCACCCACTTTTGACTCAAGTCATTGTTCATTTACCTCTTACTTAGGTCACTTTTCATCTGCCTCTTACTCAGGTCACTTTTCATCTGCCTCTTACTCTGACCACAATGCCTTTGACACTACGCGAAAAACCTATTCTACAGTGCTTTTTTAAAGCCATTTACAGCGCTTTTTCAAAAAAACTAAGCGTTGTAGTATTTAGCGTTGTAAAAAGTTATAATAGCGTTTTTTAAAATAAAAAAAAGTTATAAAATAGGTAGATATATTGTGCGCTTGTTATACTCGTTTTACAACGCTTTTTGGAAAAAGCGATGTAAACGGTGCATTCAATAGATGCATTATTATGCACCTATTACAACGCTTTTTTGAAAAAGCGATGTAAAAGGTGCATTCAATATATGCATTATTATGCACCTATTACAACGCTTTTTAAAAAAGCGTTGTAAAAGGTGCAAACAATAGATGCATTATTATGCACCTATTACAACGCTTTTTTGAAAAAGCGCTGTAAAAGGTGCATTCTTATTTTAGTTTTATTAAAAAACGCAGTAAATGGAAGTTTTAAAAAGCACTTTTTGGTTTTTTATCGCATTTTTTTAGAAAGCGCTGTCTTTTTATTTGTTTTTCCAAAATCATTTTCATCTAGAATCAGTTCACGATCAGTACACAACAACAGAATTATATAATTTTATAATTTAACTTTATAACTTTACATATTTACACAATCAGTTCACAACATATTCACATATTGACAACAGCACAGAACTATATACATATTCATATAACTACATATTCACAACTTTTCAAATGTGCCCTATTCATATACATAGAACTATCAGAACTACACAGAATAGAACTACCATATATTCAAATAACTATCCGTTGCAGCATGTCATTTCCCAGCAAATCAAATAATTTTCATTTCAATCACATACTGACACCAGTCTTCCTTTATTTCAATTGGATCTCTTTCATAGTATGTTGGACTGGAATTGTCAAAGTAATGTGCGATATAAAAATTGAACATAAATAAGTTAGAATCAAATATGTACATAGTTTATATATGAAAATCAAATAATGAAAATATCGTAACGTTTCTGGGATTATAGTTTGATTCATATCAACAATCTCGTTCATGAATTGCAATATATAGTACCCATAGTCGATGTTGTTAGTTTGACGAGGGCACTATAAAATAAAACATATAAGTCAATGAATATTTGTGCATTGATTGTAAATGAAATTTTAAAGGCATATATTTCAAATCTTTATTGGAATCCATGTGATGTTATTTGACTTTTGCTTCGACACTGTAGCACCTCTTTGAGCTCGAAAAACTTGCAAAGCACTATCGAATAAATAAATGTGATTATTATAGCATTAACAAACACATTATATATATATATATAAGAAATAAATGAATATTACTTACGTGTCGAACATAGTCTTTATATCGGAGTGATTGTTGTAATTGTCTTCATAGGTCGCATTGATTGCAAATAGCACCCAATATGCCCTACAACAATAAAATTTTGGTTGGCAATTTTGTTTACACAACTAATAAATTAAGATCTCATAAATTAAAAAAGATATAAATAAAGAATATATAATTACGTACCCTGAATTATATGGTGGAAGAAACAACTTATCCTTCTCTCTATTTTCTAATAGGATATCTACAACGTATTTCTTTACATTCACTGGATCGAGTTTAAACATCGAAAGCTTATGCATAGACAAGAATGAAAATCAATTTGACAATCTGCGCGTGCACACCAACTTCTCATACAAAAACCTTCAATGAAAATTTCAAATTAGATTAATTACCAATAAATACAATTAAAAGTAATTTTTACCTAATGTATAAACTGATGACATTAGCACTCAGCTCCTTATGGTTGAGAAGTTCATATATGTGCTCTTTTTCAAGTAGTTCTTCATACTCATATATGAATATAGCTTTATCCATGCTTATGATGCGTGAATCGTTGTTGCTGCCCATATTCATTTTTACCTATATGTCAAGACACGACCCATATCGAGCAAGGCATGGCTGACTTATTTTAGGAGCAGCAACTGATTTTCCTCGATCCAATTTTTGAGTAGCAACTTTGGCAGCTTCATTACCCTCCAGCTTTTGAAGTTTGCCAGCTTTATTACCCTCCAATTTTTGAAGTTTGTCGGCTTTATTTTTACCACGTACATCCAGTTGTGGTGCCGCAGCTAGTTTATTCAGGCAGCTGGTTTGCTGTGCGGGTGGTTTATTGTATTGAATCTGAAAAAATGAGGTTAACTAGTTTGTTAGTTTATTGAATCTGAAAAAATGACAAACCTTACAAAATAAATGTGATAAACCTTTTCCGGCAATGTGACTGACTCGTTTCTGGGAATCTTCTTATCATTCCCTTTATACTTTGTCTGAATCTAAATAAATGTGAAATTAAAGTTAACAGCGGAAAAAAATCAGCAATTAAATATAATCAATTTGTATTTCACGTTGGAGCTGATCCGGAAGTTGCTTGTCTTTATTCGTCTTCACCAAGAGTGCCACTTGCTCAGATAGGAATTTAAGCTTCTCTAATACTTTCTCATTAGATGGATTTTGGCGCTTCTCTTGTGAAAAATAGATTTTAGGAGTTACGCCAAATCCTTTCCCCCTCGCGCGGCCGGAATATTTAGGAACATCAAACACTTTACCGAGAATGTCTCTGCAACTAGCTTTGTTGTCCTCCTGATTTTTCGGACTTTGTTCGAGATTCTCCTAAAATACACGTAGGATTAAAAATATAAGTTAAATATCATTTTTAAAATACAATATTAAAAAATATTAAAGTGATAATATACTTACACAAAGTTCTATTACTTTTTGAACATTTTCGTTATCAACCACTCCATCTTTATTTACACAAGCTTCCTTCCACATGATATGACGACCCAACGGTTGATCGGATTAGGTGTCTTGTCGCTATTCGTTAAGATCATAAACAAAATATTAGTTATAAACTATAGTTTATAATGTACCACATTATACAAAAGTGATGTTTAATTACTTGCAAGTTTTTGCTCTAGACGTGCATATCCCATACGAGATTTTTTGTATAGGTGCATCGGATTTTTTACCCTCTCGCGATTTGCCTTACTTATATTCTATATAAATAAAAATAACAATCGTATAAAAATTTAAAATACGCTATGAATATGAATAATAAAACACAAATGTTAATAAATTAATCACTTACTACAAACGTGGGGTCTGAATGTTTTGCTACAAATGCGCTCCATTCTTCATTTGATATATAATGTTTATATATTTTTGGAGCTTCAACATTCATATTTCCTTCACAATCTTTTAGATAGCAATTTGAGAGGTGAGATCTAAAACCCCGATGTATTTTTTCGGTAACTCTCAACACGTAAGTCTTTCGCACCTCGTGAACAGCAAAAGCAGTCTGCAAACGAAATAAAGATATAGTTTGAGTAAAGTATTTCAATGGAAAAAATTATAAGTAAAAGAAAGAGTGGATCAAAAACGTTACTTGTATATCAGCCCACATTATATCTTTGATATATAATGTTTATATATTTTTGGAGCTTCATCATTCATATTTCCTTCACAATCTTTTAGATAGCAATTTGAGAGGTGAGATCTAAAACCCCGATGTATTTTTTCGGTAACTCTCAACACGTAAGTCTTTCGCACCTCGTGAACAGCAAAAGCAGTCTGCAAACGAAATAAAGATATAGTTTGAGTAAAGTATTTCAATGGAAAAAAGTATAAGTAACAAAAAAGTTGATCAAAAAAATTACTTGTATATCAGTCCACAGTATATCTTTCACATCCTTCAACGCCTTATCTTTCCAATCGTCAATTGTGATGGGGATATTTTAACGAACAACAGCCCCAATATAACTTACAAACATGGAACTATTGGGGTCAATTGGCTGATCACTCTCATTCCATCCAACCTAATAAACTCATATAGTAAGTACATGCTTTCAAAAAAGATAAAAAATAAACAGCAAACAAAGTATAGTATACCTCAAATTTTATGCCACTACTCCTTGCTTTTATGACATTTTGCATGATGGTTGCACCACGTTTGACTTCATTTTCATAAGTCTTAGTGTTGACAACTTCCTCATTTTGATGATCTAAATCCTTGTTGGTATCCATGTATCTACAACAAGTTCAACATGCAGTTCAGTATAACTTCAACAAGTTCAACATGCAGTAGTCTAAGTACGTAGCAGTATAAGTTCAACATGCATTTTAGTGACAACAAAAAATTAATAAATACAATACCTAAATAGTGAGAAGAAATACGTAGGGTTCGTAGGAGAAGGAACACCGAGAATACGCAGAAATACGAACGGTTCGTAGGACAGAGTATGGTTCGCAGAAAAACGTAATGAGGGATACGTATTTCAATCAAAAGAGATGGTTCGTAGGGATAATAACACATATGGAGATGGTTAGCAATGGAGATGATAGTGGCAATATGGTTCGTAGGGATAATAACACAGATGATAGGGTTCGCAATGAGAAGAACAATGAAGAGGATGAGGACACTAGCGTAGTGAAGTTTACGTAATGAAGAGGAAACTGAAGCGGTTTTCAGTTATATATAAAACCCTATTACAACGCTTTTTCGAAAGAGCGCTGTAAAAAACCTCCTTATTTTATTTTTTAAAACCCTATTTCAGCGCTTGTTTAGAAGCCTTTTACAGCGTTTGTCCACAACCGTTGTAAAAGACCTCATTATTTTATTTTTTAGAAGCCTTTTACAGCGCTTGTCCACAAGCGCTTGGACAAGCGCTTTAAAAGACCTATTTGTTTCTTATATATCAGGGTTGTATTTTTAAAGGCCTTTTACAACACTTGTTGGAAAAGTGCTGTAAAAGACATCCTTATTTTATTTTTAAAAGCCTTTTACAACACTTTAGCAACAAGCGCTTTAAAAGACCTCTTTGTTTTCTTATTCAATAAGGCTGCTTTTTAAATGTCTTATACAGCACTTATTGCCAAAGCGCTGTAAAAGACCTCCTTATTTTATTTTTAAAACCCTTTTACAGCGCTTTAAAAGACCCTTTTAACTTGGTATTAAACAAAGCTTTGTGACCTCTTTATTTCTTTTAAAGGCTTTTATAGCGCTTATGGACAAAAGCGCTGTAAAATTACAAGTTTATATTCAGTTCAGTTCAAGTAAAATACCTATATTTGAATTTTTTTTCTCCAAATAATTAGTTAACTACCTACATATATATATATATATATATATCAATGTTAAATTAAATGATCAACTCATATTGGGATGATCAATTCAAGTTCAAGATAAATTCCCAGTACTCAAACAAAGCTTTTTCAAGTTCAATATAAGCCGAAAATCAGTTATGGCAGGTCAAACGTACACTTAAATTACATGAACTTAGTATCAAATACAGTTCAAGCTAAATACTAAAATGCTCAATTCTGGCAGATCAAACAATTAAATTACATGAACTCAGCTTAGATTACATGGCTTATATAAAACAATTAAACACATTAAGATGCCCTTCTTCTTTTCCTGGTGGGATTCACATTTGTTTGTCCATTAACGATACGAAATGATGGATTAATCCAAATTCCCTCATCACGATCATCTCTAAGATATAAACCATCATCAGTTGAATCAATTTTATGTGGTTATGATGTTGCAAATAAAAGATCATTACCAACTTCTTCATCATTATTGTTATCATCACTTATTTTATTGGTCGATAGGACAACATACCATTTATCATCAGCAGGATCAGTGACATAAAAACTTGTTGAGCTTGCTACGCTAAAATAAAAGGCTCATCTTTGTATCCCACCCTATTAAAATCGACAAGCAAGAACCTTGACTCATCAATTCGAACGCCATTATTATACTCAATTCAGATTACATGCATGAATTATTAGAAATGACTATGAGAATCTCTCTGTTCAGTTCAGTTCAGTTCAGAAAATAATTTAATCAGAACTTATTATAAAACACTCAATTCAGATTACATGCATGAATTATTAGAAATGACTATGAGAATCTCTCTGTTCAGTTCAGTTCAGTTCAGTTCAGAAAATAAATTAATCAGAACTTAGTATAAAACACTCAATTCAGATTACATGCATGAATTATTAGAAATGACAATGAGAATCTCTCTGTACAGTTCAGTTCAGTTCAGTTCAGAAAATAAATTAATCATACAGTGAGAATCTCTCTGTACAGGTCAGTTCAGTTCAGTTCAGATTACATGCATATTTACAGAAAATAAATTTGGGTTGGGTTGGGATGACAATGAGAATCTCTCTGTACAGTTCAGTTCAGTTCAGTTCAGTTGAATCAATTAAATAAAACAATTAAACATATATATACAGTTCAGTTGAATCAATTCAGATTACATGCATATTTACAATAACACAGTTCAGATTACATGCATAGCTTATATAAAACAATTAAACATATATATACATTAAGATGCCCTTCTTCTTTTCCTGGTGGCATTCACATTTGTTTGTCCATTAACGATACGAAATGATGGATTAATCCAAATTCCCTCATCACGATCATCTCTAAGATATAAACCATCATCAGTTGAATCAATTTTATGTGGTTATGATGTTGCAAATAAAAGATCATTACCAACTTCTTCATCATTATTGTTATCATCACTTATTTTATTGGTCGATAGGACAACATACCATTTATCATCAGCAGGATCAGTGACATAAAAACTTGTTGAGCTTGCTACGCTAAAATAAAAGGCTCATCTTTGTATCCCACCCTATTAAAATCGACAAGCAAGAACCTTGACTCATCAATTCGAACGCCATTATTATTATCGACCCACTTGCAACTAAATATAGGAACACGAAACATTGTGTAGTCTCACTCCCATATGCGCTCGATAACCCCAAAATACGATAGATTTGCATATATTGGGTTTTTGTCTTTTGCACTTGAGACATGCATCGCTTCAGCTACGAGAGTGACTCCGCTACTTTGCATAATGGTTTTAACATCTTGTTCTTTGGTATAAAATGTGTAGCCGTTAATTACATAATCGGTGTAAGAAAATACATGTAAACTCGAACCATTTGCTAGCCACCTCAATCTCTGTGAAATTGATTCGGGGTCTATATCAAACTTTGACTTTATGTGATTATTTAACCATGCTAAAATCTTTGATTATGCTCTCGAGTTATCCAATTTTGATTCCTATTCATGTTCAAACTAGATAACTGATCCATGTGTATTGTAACATACGGTTGAACCTCATCATCATTGTGCATAACATACAATTGTGTCTGCTCCCATTTTGTCCTTGATATAGTCATTAGTCTCTTTCCAATTATCCCTCCTCTTGATATTCTTTCCGAGTGACGAGACATGGGAAGCCCTATGGATTCAACATTGGATAGATATTCAATACAAAATTCAGCACCTTCTTCAACAATGTACAGTTCATCAATACAACCTTCTGGTCGACTTCTACTTTTTACGTACCCTTTTAATATTTTCATATATCGTTCTATCGGATACATCCATCTCATATAAGCTTGCCCACAAA
>NC_021164.2:21310338-21352770 GCF_000331145.2 Cicer arietinum | reverse complement strand
AAACCAAATTTTTAATGTTCGAAGAGTATCCTTCTGGAACTTTAACTTCGGGTAGAAATTTACATAAAACCATTTTTTCCTTTCTAGACAGAGTATGAGCCGTTTGAGGTAGATATGTGCGATTTCCTTTCTTTACGAGACCCAATTCATTTCTTATTCCCATATCGACCAAGTTCAATCTTGCATTGATGCCATCTTTAGACTTTCCTGGAACATTGAGTAACGTACCAATAACACTATCAAATACATTATTTTCAATATGCATCACATCGAGGAAATGTCTTATATACAATGACTTCCAATATGGCAATTCAAAGAAAATTGACTTTTTCTTCCACCCAGTTTTGACCAGCTCTCCCGCAAAAGGTTTGCCAAATTTATTGGTCAAACCTTGTACTTTTTCAAGTATTTGATATCCAGTCGGTGCTAAAGGATCTTTACCTTCCTCTAATTTTCCATTGAATGTATTTCTCCACCCACGATACTGATGACTATAAGGTAAAAATCTACGATGTCCAAGAAATACATTCTTCTTACAATGTTTCAACCGCATCCCATTTGTACTCTCTTCACATATAGGACATGCACACTAACCTTTAATGCTATATCTTGATAAATTACCATATGCTGGAAAATCGTTAATTGTGCCGAACAACATAGCCCTCAAATTGAAACATTCTTTCTTATACCCATCATAAACTTCCACACATGTCTCCCACATATTTTTTAAATCTTCAATTAAAGGAGTCAAGTATACGTCGAGATCATTCCCCGGTTGTTTGGGTCTAGAAATTAACAGAGACAACATCATAAACTTACGCTTCATACATAACCATGGAGGTAGGTTATAAATCAACAAAATCACAGGCCACGTGCTGTGTGAGATGCTTTGAAGACCATGTGGATTCATTCCATCAGTAGAAAGTGCAAGTCGTAGATTTCTTAACTCTATCCCCAATTTAGGATACTCGTGATCAATTTTTGCCCATTATGGAGAATCTGCAGGGTGTCGAAACTTTCCATCTCTAATTCTTTCATCTACATGTCATGTCAAGTGTTTTGAATTTTCTTCACTGCGATACATGCGCCTAAATCTTGGTATTATAGGAAAATACCACACGACTTTTGCTGGAGTAGATTATTTCTTCTTATATTGAGAAACATTGCATTTCGATCACACCTTTAGTAATTCATATTCGTTTCAAAATAAAATGCAATCGTTAGGACACGCATGAATCTTTTCGTAACTCGTGTCAATAGAGCACAAAATTCATTTAGCCTCGTAGGTTCGACTGGAAAGTTCATTATCATCTGGCAACATATCTTTTAAGAGTGTTAATAATTCTGTGAAGCTTTTATCGAACCATCCATTACTCGTTTTTAAGTTGTACAACTTTAATATCGCCGACAATCTTGTGAATTTAGTACAACCATTATATAATGGTTTCTCTGCATCACTTAACAAGCTCTCAAACATTTTAGGACAATCCCGAAGATCTTCTTCAACTGCTTTTGCAATCTCTTCAACTCAGTCCGGCTCATATGTATTTGTGTCAAAATCAGTTGAAGCATATGTCGAACTATTCTCAAAATTAATGTTTCCTTTTTTTTCTCAACACGTTTTATCCAACATGTATAGCTTTGATCAATTCCATGTCATACTAAATGTCCTTCCAATTCATCTTCTCTAACGCATTTTCCAAAACAACATTTTAAACAAGGACAAACGACTCTATTTGGATCTTTTGCATTCTTCAATGCAAAATCAACAAACTCCTTCACTCCATTTTCATACTCTTTTGACAATCAATTGGCAGACTTCCATTTCTGGTCCAAATTATATGACCTATATCAATGCAGTTACACAAATAATAAGCTACTGATAACATTATATCAATATATAGTATACATATCTATTATTGTAAAATGGAAACCAATGTCCAAGTCTGATTTCAAAACAGAACAGACCAACAAATTTCAAAAAAGAATAGATTTTATATGATTTATTATGTAACAATTTATTAGTTTTAGTGACAACAACAAATTAATAAATACAGTACCTGAGACAACGTATCCAATGTTTTATAAAGGAGGAGCAGTAGATGGCCGCACAGTACGTAGAGGAGATGAGGGTTCATAAATTTGTTTTAAATTTGTTTTTATTTATTTAAAGTAAATGATTTTTATTTAAAGTGAATGATTTTACAGCGCTTGTGTAATAAGTGCTCTAATAGGTCCTTTAATTATGTGAAAGTGCAAGGCTTTTACAGCGCTTGTCAAAAAAACGCTTTAAAAGCTATGTAACATAAGGTGGGAGCGCTATATTTTACAGAGCTTGTGTTTAAAGCGCTCCAAAAGCGCTGTAAAACATTATGTGAGGGCGCTTCAATTTACAACGCTTTTGAGAAAGCGCTGTAAAAGCCTTGTAAATATTATGTGTAAGCGTTGTGTGACCCTATATGACCCTACAACAGCGCTTGTCAAAAAAGCGTTGTTGTAGCCTCCGTTATTTTTACGTGTATTATACAACAGCGCTTGTATTTATTAAGCGCTATAAAAGGCGTGCTATAAAATGTCATTTTTTGCGTAGTGTGAACATGTATCCTCTGATCATGTATCCTCTAATTGCATATTCTCTGATCACATATACTCTTATCCATGTATCCTTTAACTTTGATTATGATACCTCGAGTTAGAATAGGTTTTGATGATTAATGCGAACTATAGTATTATTCTCTGATTTAGAATGTTAATGTTGGATGAAGTTAATGATCTCCATTCACCTGATGACTGAGATATGAATTGTATACATGTTGTGAAATTACATTGCATTTCATGAATGAGATAATGACATGCATGTATGGTGGAACATTCTGCTTTGTTTCAGATAAAAAAAAAAATAGAGACGCCAATTGGAGTTATGGTCAGACAACATTTGCAAGAGATTCCAATTATCTGGGTTACCCACATTTATGTAATTGGAGGAGTTTTTTCTTAGAAAAGGAAATGAAAATTATAAAGTTTTCCTAAATTAAGAAAAGAAAGAGAATGTACAGTTTTTACACATTTAAAGTAAAAGAAAATATTTTAAATATTGGCCTATGGCTAACAAAAACTATTGCATATTCATGTCAAGCTTTCATTGTTTTCTTAAGGAAGATTATTCGAACTACCTTCCCCCTTTTATAGAACTTACAGAGATTATTATTTCACCCTTATTTTCTTAGATATTTTAGAAGTAAGTGAGGCTCAAGTTAGAGGACAAACATTTAGTAGTTTAATTTGTTAGAAAGTAATATGTGATGTATTTTTGGTGCTTCAAAAGATGATTGTAAACTATAAATTTATAGTTACAATTTATTTTGTTGATTATACCTAGGAAGATTATAAAATGACTTGTTCTCTTTTGTCAAAATGTATGAATTAATTACTATATTCTAGACACATGGTCAGAGTTTTATATATATATATATATATTATCTCATTGTAATTTTTGTACTAAGTTTGATAGCAAAAAAAATTTATAGTGTTTGCAAAACAATTAGTTTTTTTATATTTTTCAAAATAAGTTTCTTAAAATTTTAAAATTGTTAAACCAAACCAAATTTTAAAATTGTTAAATCAAACCAAATTAATCCGTTATTTATCAATTTTGTTTGAATTTTGTAGAACTATATTGAAAATTTAAACAAACCGTTTTTTATTTTAGGATTTTTGTTGTGAGCTTTTGGTTTTTTGAAGTCATTTTTAAAATCAAAGCTTATTTAGATAAATTGAGATTGAGTTGATTATTTACTTAATTTTGAAATAGTTTTTTTTTCTCTTAAAACTCAAAACAAAGAAAATAGGTTTTACAATTTTTGTGTTTGTTTTAAAATTAACATGCAATCAATTAATGGACGTCAAAACCACTCCAACAACCATTGTCAACCCCCGTTGCCACTACGCGAAAAAACGCATATTACAGCGCTTTTTTTAAGCCATTTACAGCGTTTTTTCAAAAAAATAAGCGCTGTGGAAACGAGCGCTGTAAATGATACAACAGCGCTTTTAAAAAAGCTCTATAAAACATGTAAATACAACGCGCGCTTGTTATGCACATTTTACAGCGCTTCTTCACAAAAAGCGCTGTAATATGCACCCCATCATATGAGTTATGGGTGTGCATATTACAGCGCTTTCTCAAACAAGCGCTGTAATATGCCCACCCATAATTTCATATATGGGTGTACATATTACAGCGCTTTCTCGAAAAAGCGCTGTAATATGCCCACCCATAATTTCATATATGGGTGTACATATTACAGCGCTTTCTCGAAAAAGCGCTGTAATATGCCCACCCATAATTTCATATATGGGTGTACATATTACAGCGCTTTCTCGAAAAAGCGCTGTAATATGCCCACCCATAATTTCATATATGGGTGTACATATTACAGCGCTTTCTCGAAAAAGCGCTGTAAAATGCCCACCCATAATTTCATATTATGGGTCTGCATTTTACAGCGCTTTTCTTGTACATTTTACAGCGCTTTCGTGAGAAAGCGCTGTAGAAGGTGCACCATTAAAGCGCTTTAGAACAACATTTTACAGCGCTTGTTAAAAAAAGCGCTGTAAAATGTGTGTAATTTATTAGTTGTCTATAAACAAAATTGCTTAACCAATTTTTTGTTGTTGTAGGGCACATTGGGTGCTATTTGCAATCAATGCGGTCTCTGAAGTGATATACTATTTGGATCCCGTGCACGGCGATTACACCAATCACCCCGGAATAAAGAATATGCTCGACACGTAAGTAATATTCATTTATTTCTTACATATATATATTTATATATATATATATATAAATATATATATGTAAGAAATAAATGAATATTACTTACGTGTCGAGCATATTCTTTATTCCGGGGTGATTGGTGTAATCGCCGTGCACGGGATCCAAATAGTATATCACTTCAGAGACCGCATTGATTGCAAATAGCACCCAATGTGCCCTACAACAACAAAAAATTGGTTAAGCAATTTTGTTTATAGACAACTAATAAATTAAATTCTCATCAATTAAAAAAGATAAAATTACGTACCCTGAATTATATGGTGCCAAGAACAATTTATCACTTTCTTTATTTCTTAAAAACATATCTACAATGTAGTGTTTTACATTGTCTGGATCGAGTTTGAACATCGACATCTTATGCGGAGACAAGAATGAGTATTTATTTGACAGTTTCCTCGTGCACACGACCTTCTCGTACAAAAACCTTCAATGAAAATTTTAAACTAGATTAATTACCAATACATTTAATTAATTACAAATAAATGCAATTAAAAGTATTTTTTACCTTATGTACAAGCTGATTACAGTAACACTCAGCTCCTTATGTTCGAGAAGATCGTACATTTGCTCCTTTTCGAGGTATTCAATATACTCATCTCCAAAGATGTCTTGATTCATTTGTACAATGGGCGAATCGTTGCTGCTGCCCATGTTCCTTTTTATTTGGATGTCAAGACACGCCCCGTATTTACCAAGGCGTGGCTGACTTTTATTAGGAGCAGCAGCAGCAGCGACCGATTTTCCCCGATCCAGATTTTTTGTTGCTGCAAGTTTTGCAGCTTTATTACCCTCCAGCCTTTGTAGTTTGGCAGCCCTATTAACCTCCAATTTTTGAGGTCTGCTGCCTTTTTTTGGCTGTAGGGGTGGTTTATTTATTTGGACCTACAAAAATGAGGTAAAATGTTAGTTTATTGAATCTGAAAAAATAAAAAACCTTAGGCAATAAATGTGACAAACCTTTTCGGGAGATGTAACTGATTTGTCCTTGGGAATCTTTTTTTCGAGGGCAACAAGGTGTGTGGGCCATGCCACGTAACTGCCAATAGCGTCGCTTAAGAACTTCATATCTCCATCGTTGTCCGGTATGGGCAACGGTGCAGTTGGTTCGAAAGCAACCGTAGGCGATACTTTGACATGGCCCGCGGGGATCGGAATATTGTGCAATACTTCTCCCGAAGTATTGTGCAATATTCCTTTTCCCACCTTCCGTTGAGTCGGCGAGGACAAGTATAGGACACATGTAGTGACACCCTACATCAATAGTTAAAACATAAGTACAGTTAATATATAAGTTTGTTTAATACATAAGTAATTACATAAGCAAGTAAGTAGTAAGTAATTAATTACCTCGGGAATACTCTTCAAACCGACGTTGCAACTCCCGGTTTCACTCTCCATTTGTATTTCAGGTTGGAGCTGAACCGGAAGTTGCTTGTCTTTATTCGTATTCACCAAGAGTGCCACTTGCTCCGATAAGATTCTGAGCTTCTCTAATACTTCCTCGTTGGAAGGTTTTTGGCGCTTCTCTTGAGGAAAAAAGCTTTTGGGAGTTACGCCAAATCCTTTCCCCCTCACTCGACCGGAATACTCAGGGACATTAAACACTTTCCCAAGAATGTCCCTGCACGTATCCTTGTTGCCCTCTTGAGTTTCAGAACTTTGTTCAATAGTTTCCTAAAATACATGTAACATTAAAAAGATAAGTTCAATAGCATTTTTAAAATACAATATTAAAAAATATTAAAGTGATAATATACTTACACAAAGTTCTACAACTTTCTTGACATTTTCATTATCAACCACTCCTTCTTTGTTAACACGCGCTTCCTTCCATAAGATATGACGACCCAAGGGTTGATCGGCTTGGGTGTCTTTTCTCTATTCGTTAAAATCATAAACAAAATAATACAAATTAGTTACACACTATAGTTTATAATACAAATTACAAGTGATGTTTAATTACTTACAATTTTTTGTTCAAGGCGTGCATATCCCATACGTGATTTCTTGTATGGGTGTTTTGGGTTGCTTGCCCGTTCGCGATTTGCCTTACTAATATTCTATATAAAAAAAAAATAGCAATTGTGTAAAAATTTAAAATACGCTACGAATATGAATAATAAAACACAAATGCTAATAAATTAATCACTTACGACAAACGCCGGGTCAGAACGTTTGGAAACAAATGCACTCCATTCATCCTTTGATATATAATGTTGATATATCTTTGGAGGTTCAGCATTTGTGTTTCCTTCTCTATCTTTTAGATAGAAATTTGAGAGATGGGATCTAAATCCACGATGGATTTTCCCAGCAACTCTCAAAACATATGACTTTCGTTCCTCATCAAGAACAAAAGTGGTCTGCAATGAAAACAATTATAAGTAATGTATTTTACAGAAAAAAAATTATAAATGACAAAAGAGTAGATCAAAATATTTACTTGAATGTCATTCCAGATGATATCTTTGGCATCCTTCAACGCCTTATCTCTCCAGTTGTCTATTGTTATTGGGACATTTTGACGAACAACAGCCCCAATGTAGCTTACAAACATGGAGCTGTTGGGGTCAACTGGCTGACCACTCTCGTTCCAGCCAACCTAATAAACTCATATAGTAAGTACATGCCCTAAACCCTAAAAAAAGATAAAAAAACACACAGCAAACAGAGTATATATAGTATACCTCAAATTTAATGCCACTGCTCCGTGCTTTAATCACCCTTTGCATGATAGTTGCACCACGTTTGACTTCTTTTTCGTAAGTCTTAGAGGTGCCAACTTCTTCATTTTGAACTTCTAAATCTTTGTTTGTATCCATTTAACTACAACAAGTTCAACATGCACTTTAGTATAACATCAACAAGCTCAACATGGATCATGCATTATTATAAACAAACTCAACATGTATCAGTATATCTTAAAAAAGCTCAACATGCATTCTAATGATTACAAAAATTTAATAACATCAATACCTGAATAATGATGGTTCGAAGAAAGACGAAATGCAAAGAAAAGAGGGTTTGCAGAAAGTTCACAGAAATATGGTTCACAGAAATACGGTTTGAAGAAATACGTAATGAGGGTTACGTATTTCAATGAAAATATATTGTGTGAAATGGGAGAGATGATCTTGGATGGAAATAAGGTTCGAAATGAAGGAGATGATCGTGGAAATAAGGTTCGTAAAGGACGGGATGATAGGGTTTGCAAAAGAAGAGAAGAAATGAAGGTTGAGATGAAGGTTACGTAATGAAGAGGAAACTGAAGAGGTAACTGTTATATATACGTAACACTTTTACAGCGCTTTTTATAAGCCTTTTACAGCGCTTATTTTGTAAAGCGCTCTAAAAGGCTTCTTTAGTTAAATTTTTAAAAGGCTCTTTTACAGCGCTTTTTTCAAATAAGCGCTGTAAAAGACCTCCGTGTGTTATTATGTTATTTGAATGCCTTTTACAGCGCTTTTTTCAAATAAGCGCTGTAAAAGACCTCCGTGTGTTATTATGTTATTTGAATGCCTTTTACAGCGCTTTTTTCAAATAAGCGCTGTAAAAGACCTCCGTGTGTTATTATGTTATATGAATGCCTTTTACAGCGCTTTCACACATAAGCGCTCTAAAAGGCTTCTTTAGTTAAATTTTTAAAAGGCTCTTTTACAGCGCTTTTTTCAAATAAGCGCTGTAAAAGACCTCCGTGTGTTATTATGTTATATGAATGCCTTTTACAGCGCTTTCACACATAAGCGCTCTAAAAGGCTTCTTTAGTTAAATTTTTAAAAGGCTCTTTTACAGCGCTTTTTTCAAATAAGCGCTGTAAAAGACCTCCGTGTGTTATTATGTTATTTGAATGCCTTTTACAGCGCTTTTACACATAAGCGCTCTAAAATGTCTCTTTATGTTAATTTTAAGAGGCTCTTTTACAGCGCTTTTCCCAAATAAGCGCTGTAAAAGACCTCCGTGTGTTATTATGTTATATGAATGTTTTTTAAAGCCTTTTACAGCGCTTTTCCACATAAGCGCTCTAAAATGTCTCTTTATGTTAATTTTAAAAGGCTCTTTTACAGCGCTTTTTCCAAATAAGCGCTGTAAAAGGCCTTATTGTTTTTGTGTTTTGTTATGTTATGTTATTTTTTAAACAAGCTCAACATGCATGCAAAACCCACATAGTAGTAACTGGTCACCACAAAAATCCCTTCCTCTTCACCAAACTCTTCTCCTTTTATGCATCTTCTTCACAAACATCAAAGCTTACTCTTTCACAATTCAATCTCCACCTCAACACCCTTTTTATCTCTTTACATTCTCTTTCCTTCTTAAATCGAAACTTAATTGGTATTCAGGATCATTGCCATGTTGCGAAAAATGGGTTTGTGTCTGGTGTTTTTGGGGATTCCCATGATGCGTACAAGGTGTTTGAAGAAATGGGTTTGTGTCTGATGTTTTTTGGATTCCCATGATGCGTACAAGGTGTTTGAAGAAATGGGTTTGTGTCTGATGTTTTTTGGATTCCCATGATGCGTACAAGGTGTTTGAAGAAATTAGGTGTCTGATGAATATTATTTTTAAAGCTTTTTTACAGCGCTTTGTCAAATAAGCGCTGTAAAATGTCTTTTTTACTCACTTTCAAAAGAGTCGTTTACAGCGCTTTGTGTGAAAAGCGCTGTAAAAGGTATAAAACACTCATTATTTTATTTTTAAAAGGATCTTTTACAGCGCTTTTTAAGATAAGCGCTGTAAAATGTCTCTTTATTTTATTTTTGTGTTTGGTTTATTTGGGTTGGGATGACATTAAAAACATTTTTATCATTGTTTATTGGATTAAAAATATTGTTATCATTGTCTTTATCACAATACTTTAGGAGATGATGAATTATTAGAAATGAGTATTCTGAAGAATCTATATATATATATGCACTGAGCAAAAGAGAATCTCTCTATTCAGTTCAGTTCAGTTCATGTAAATTACTAATTTATATTCAGTTCAGTTCATGTAAATCAAGCTAAATATAAAACACTCATTGTTACATGAACTTGGTATAAAACACTCAAATCAAGCTAAATATAAGCAGAAAATAAATTAATCAGAAAATAAATTAATCAGAACTTAGTATAAAACACTCAATTCAGATTACATGCATATTTACAATAACACAGTTCAGATTACATGCATAGCTTATATAAAACAATTAAACATATATATACATTAAGATGCCCTTCTTCTTTTCCTGGTGACATTCACATTTGTTTGTCCATTTACAATACGAAACGATGGATTAATCCAAATTCCCTCATCATGATCATCTCTAAGATATAAACCATCATCAGTTGAATCAATTTCATGTGGTTGTTGTGATGTTGCAAATAAAAGATCATTACCAACATCTTCATCATTATTGTTATCATCACTTATTTTATTGGTCGATAGGACAACAGACCATTTATCATTAGAAGGATCAGTGACATAAAACACTTGTTGAGCTTGCGACGCTAAAATAAAAGGCTCGTCTTTGTATCCCACCCTATTAAAATCGACAAGCAAGAATCCTGACTCATCAATCCGAACGCCATTATTATTATCGACCCACTTGCAACCAAATATGGGAACACGAAACATTGTGTAGTCTAACTCCCATATGCGCTCGATAACCCCAAAATATGATAGATTTGCATATATTGGGTTTTTGTCTTTTGCACTTGAGACATGCATCGCTTCAGCTACGAGAGTGACTCCACTATTTTGCATAGTGGTCTGATCATCTTGTTCTTTGGTATAAAATGTGTAGCCGTTAATAACATAACCAGTGTAAGAAAAGACATGTAAGCTCGGACCATTTGCTAGCCACCTCAATCTATTTGAAATTGATCCGGGGTCTATATCAAATTTTGACATTATGTGATTTTTTAACCATGTTACAAAACTTCGATTGTGCTCTCGAGTTATCCAATTTTGATTCCTATTCATGTTCAAACGAGATAACTGATCAATGTGTATTGTAACATACGGTTGAACCTCATCATCATTGTGCAGAACATACAATTGTGCCTGCTCCCATTCTGTCCTTGATATAGTCAGTAGTCTCCTTCCAGTTATCCCTTCTCCTGATAGTCTTCCCGAATGACGAGACATGGGAAGCCCTATGGATTCAACATTGGACAGATATTCAGTACAAAATTCAGCAGCCTCTTCAACAATGTATCGTTCAGCAATACAACCTTCTGGTCGACTTCTACTTTTTACGTACCCTTTTAATATTTTCATATATCGTTCTATCGGATACATCCATCTCATATAAGCTGGCCCACAAAGTTGTGTCTCCTTAACCAGATGAACAGTAAGGTGAACCATTATATCAAAAAACGATGGTGGGAAATACATTTCAAGCTCACACAAAGTAACAACAATTTCCCTCTGCAATGTCGGTAATTTCTGAGGGTCGATCACTTTACTACAAATTTCCCTGAAGAAGAAACATAATCTAGTTAAGGCTAGTCGAACTTTTTCAGGTAAAATGGAACGTATACCTATTGGTAGCAAATGCTCCATTATAATATGACAATCATGGGTCTTCAAACCTTTTAACTTGAGGTCTTTCATACAAACCAAATTTTTAATGTTCGAAGAGTATCCTTCTGGAACTTTAACTTCGTGTAGAAATTTACATAAAACAATTTTTTCCTTTCTAGATAGAGTATGAGCGGCTGGAGGTAGATATGTGCGATTTCCTTTCTTTACTGGAGCCAGTTCATTTCTTATTCCCATATCGACCAAGTCCAATCTTGCATTGACGCCATCTTTAGACTTTCCTGGAACATTGAGTAACGTACCAATAACACTTTCAAATACATTTTTTTCAATATGCATCACATCGAGGAAATGTCTTACATACAATGACTTCCAATATGGCAATTCAAAGAAAATTGACTTTTTCTTCCACCCAGTTTTCACCAGCTCTCCCGCAAAAGGTTTGCCAAATTTATTGGTCAAACCTTGTACTTTTTCAAGTATTTGATATCCAGTCGGTGCTAAAGGAGCTTTACCTTCCTCTGATTTTCCATTGAATGCATTTCTCCACCCACGATACTGATGACTATAAGGTAAAAATCTACGATGTCCAAGAAACACATTCTTCTTACAATGTTTCAACCGCATCCAATTTGTACTCTCTTCACATATAGGACATGCACACTGACCTTTAATGCTATATCCTGATAAATTACCATATGCTGGAAAATCATTAATTATGCCGAACAACATAACCCTTAAATTGAAACATTCTTTCTTATACCCATCATAAACTTCCACACCTGTCTCCCACATACTTTTTAAATTTTCGATTAGAGGAGTCAAGTATACGTCGATATCATTCCCCGGTTGTTTGGGTCCAGAAATTAACAGAGACAACATCATAAACTTACGCTTCATACATAACCATGGAGGTAGGTTATATATTACCAAAATCACAGGCCACGTGCTATGTGAGATGCTTTGAAGACCATGTGGATTCATTCCATCAGTAGAAAGTGCAAGTCTTAGATTTCTTGACTCTATCCCGAATTCAGGATACTCGTGATCAATTTTTGCCCATTGTGGGGAATCTGCAGGGTGTCGAAACATTCCATCTCTAATTCTTTCATCTGCATGCCATGTCAAGTGTTTTGAATCTTCTTCACTGCGATACATGCGCCTAAATCTTGGTATTATAGGAAAATACCACACGACTTTTGCTGGAGTAGATTCTTTCTTCTTATATCGAGAGACATTGCATTTCGGACACGCCTTAAGTAGTTCATATTCGTTTCGAAATAAAATGCAATCGTTAGGACACGCATGAATCCTTTCGTAACTCATTCCAATAGAACACAAAATCCGTTTAGCCTCGTAGGTTCGACTGGGAAGTTCATTATCATCTGGCAACATATCTTTTATGAGTGTTAATAATTCCGTAAAGCTTTTATCAGACCATCCATTACTCGCTTTTAAGTTGTACAACTTTAATATCGCTGACAGTCTTGTGAATTTAGTACAACCATTATATAATTCTTTCTCTGCATCACTCAACAAACTTTCAAACATTTTAGGACAATCTCGAAGATCTTCTTCAACTGCTTTTGCAATCTCATCAACTCGGTCCGGCTCATATGTATCTGTATCGAAATCAGTTGAAGCATATGTAGAACTATTCTCAAAATTAATGTTTCCTTTTTTTTTCTCACCATGTCTTATCCAACATGTGTAGCTTTGATCAATTCCATTACATACTAGATGTCCTTCTAATTCATCTTCTCTAACACGTTTTCCAAAACAACATTTTAAACAAGGACAAACTACTCTATTTGGATCTTTTGCATTCTTCACTGCAAACTCAACAAACTCCTTCACTCCAATTTCATACTCTTTTGACAATCGATTGGCTGAAATCCATTTCCTATCCATATTATACCACCTATATAAATGCAGTAACAAAAATAATAAGCTTTCAAAACATATCAACAAGTTTCAAAAAGAAACCAATATCAACTAAAAATTTCAAAACAGAACAGATCATGTGGTATGAGTTTTTGACAATTTTTGACAATTTCAAAACAGAACAGATCATGTGGTATGAGTTTTTGACAATTTTTGACAATTTCAAAACAGAACAGATCATGTGGTATGAGTTTTTGACAATTTTTGACAATTTCAAAACAGAACAGATCATGTGTAAAAAATACCTTAGACAACGTAGATGGCCGCACAGTACGTAGAGGATATTAGGGTTCGCAACGTATATAATTATTTGAAAGATGTAGAGGATATGAGGGTTTCCAACGTATATAATTATTTGAAAGATGTATTTTACAGCGCTTGTGAAAAACGCGCTGTAATAGGTAGTTAAATTCAATGAAAGCGCATGTGTTTTACAGCGCTTGTGAAAAAAGCGCTGTAATAGGTAGTTAAATTCAATGAAAGCGCATGTGTTTTACAGCGCTTGTGAAAAAAGCGCTGTAACTGATTCGCGAAAGCGCTTCCGTTTACAGCGCTTTTTTGACAAGCGCTGTAAAATCCTTATAACGTGATGCGCAAACGTTATATGACCTACTACAGCGCTTGTTTTACAGCGCTTTACATAAAAAGCGTTGTAATAGGTTCCGTTATTTTTAAAATATAATTACAACAGCGCTTGTGTTTAGAAAGCGCTGTAAAATGGGCGCTGTTAAATGTCATTTCTGGCGTAGTGTGCCGCCACCACCCATCTATTTTCAACAACCGTCAACTACCAATATAGTCATACTTCGATCATCGTTAGCCACACTGCAACCACCTCGTCTGCCTGTCAACTACCTCTTTCGACCGCTGCGAGCAGCCATCCTTGACGACTAATCAACTCTACGACAACAATTAACTTTTGACAACTATATTTTTAACCGCTATTATTAAAATTAAAATTATTATAAATAAATTATAATTTTATAATATTTCAGTAATTTTAAAATAATGAAAAAGTATATATTTTGTATTAATTTTTCTCTCTATCTTTTATGAAAAAATATATTATCTATTTGGTGGACTTATAATTATATGAGATAAAATGAGTGATTTAATAAAAAAAAAAAGAAAAATAACGAAACTCAATTCAATACTGAAGCTGGAATTAAAAACTCAAAAACTGTGATCTGAGTTGTTTAAAATTTCAAAACATATTGGTCATACATCGTCAGAAATTCAATTCAACTACTGAAAAATGAAATTGAGTTTATTTTTGTAAAAATATATTAAAAATCCAAACGAACTATTTTTGATGGTTTGATGACCATTCATTGTTAGTGTAGAAAATTTTATACAGATAGTCAATCTTAAACCGTTGATTAGGTGGTTTTTTAATTATGGTGGTTAAAATTAACTAGTGAAATTGTGAAATCAATACTTCATATTCAATGTCAGAATAAAACCAATTTATACGGATAGCACATGACTTTTTTTTCTAGTTTTTTATTAGTTTAAATTTTTTTCTCTCAAAAATCAAACTCAAACAATTATTTACGCACTACTCATTGAGTCATAGTCGATCTATAATAAGAAAAAGACTTAATTGCAGTGTTGGTCTCCTTATTTTAATTGAATCGTGAAAGTAGTCTCCCTATTTTATTTATCTCTAGTTTTGATCCTTCAAACAAAATTTTGGTCTAAAATTTGATAAAATTTTATTTTTATTTATTTAAGTCACAATATGCCTCAAGATCTCATGGTGCAACAATTGTACTTGAAATCTATGAACATAAATGGTGTAGTACGACTTAAAAAAAAATGAAATTTCATTAAATTTTGGACTAAAATTCTATTTGAATGACCAAAACTGGCAAGAAATAAAATAAGAGACTATTTTCGCGATTCAACTAAAACAGGAGAACAAAAACTACAATTAAACCTAAGAAGAATCTACCACACATCCCTTATATTTACCTCCCACTCCCCAAAGTACTTGATAATATCATTTTTTTTTATCTTTTATTATTTAATAGTAAAATTTTTTGAAATTATTAACATTTTCATAATTTCAAATTCTTAATTCCTTTTAAAAAATTGTATAAAATTTGCATTTCGAAAATTGTGTTCATCCAAATTTTTTATTTAAAAATTAAATTGAAAAAAATTAAATTTTAGAAATTTTACATTAATCCAAATTTTGAAAATTTTATCAAACTTTAAAAAAATAGAATTTTGGAAGTTTAAAAAAAAATTAAACTTTTAGAAAAATAACATTTCAGAAGTTTTATATTTATCTAAAATTTTGAAATTCTTTTAAACTTTTGAAAAAATTGTATTTTATAAGTTTCATATTCATTTAAAATTTTAAAATTCTTTTAATCTTTTAGAAAAATTGCATTTTTGAAGTGATCACATTTATCCATATTTTCAAATTTTAAAAAATTTGTATTTCGAGAGTTTCACATTCAACTAAAGTTTTTAAATTTTTTTAAAAAAACTAAGAATTTATATTTCAAATTTAATCAAATTTTTAAATATGAAAAAAAAATTATTTATATTTTAAAAAATTTCCAAATGATTAAAATGAATAAAAATTTATTTTCATATAATTTAAAGGGCGAGATATATAAATGAGTGTAAAGTTTATTCCTCGTATTATAATACAAGTTTTTACTTATGTAGATATTTTATGTGAATATTCAACCGACGTAATACTCAATTACCCATTGTCAATGTTATCGACAACGCATCGTAGGACCCATTAAAAGACTACAAATTTGGTGCATTTCATTTCACGAACAAATTATGTTCTCTTGTTTGTTTGGAGGCTTTTTTGTTTTTTAGTTTTTTTAAAACATGTCAGAAACTGAAAACGACTCATCAACAAATAGGAATCAGACTACTAGAATTCACAGTAAATAATAAAAAGTAGTTAATATCAACTTTATAAACAAATTAATGATAATTTTAAAATAAATAAATTAATGATAATTTTAAAATAAATAAATTAATGATAATTTTAAAATAAATAAATTAATGATTAATGTATATATATAATCAATTATAAATAGTTCTTAATTTATTTATTTTTTAACTTATTAGATCCAATAAATAGAATGACAAAAATAACAAACGTGGATCACAATTTATGTATGCAATCTAGGGAGAAAGTTATTTACGACAAGTCATCTTCGTTATCTTGTATCCTCTCAAATTTTACCTTCACCCTCCCAACCTGCTTTAATCAGGAAATCCTTTCCTTTTCATTATAGAGAAAAAAAAAATACTCCACCATAGTATGTGTTTATAGAAATTGATGCATATAATTAATTAACCTCTCTCTTCTATTAGTATTTATTTATGGGTCCAACATATACAACTTTTGCAAAAATATATTATTTATTTTTAACTAACAAAATACACGAGCATTTGAATGGGTTGCGTGCATTTATATTTTTTTTGAAATTATTATTTATTGTTAATGTAATATTTAGAATTTTAAAAAAATATTCACTTAATTAAATAAAAATAATATTGAAAATCATAAATAATTGTGTTTGATATATTTTTTTTAATGAGAACATGATCTAATGTCATATATTATTTTAATATTACTATAATTTTTAGAACATGATTACTGACAGATGTACACTTTTGTATATGATTTATATATTATAATTTTTTTCAAAGTTTATCTATAAACTAAGTGATTCATGAAAGATAATTTTTAACTAAATGATTAGTGGCAAATATTTGACTCATGCATGACTTATACACAAAGTTTAAGTTATCACTATGTTCTTCAAATTTTTAAGTAGAAGATATTCGAGAATGAATTACAAATTGTTCTTTAAACTAACTGATTAATAAAAGACTACCTTTTAACTAATTGAACATGCAAATATCTGTCATATAGAAGATTTATATAATAAATTTTAACTATTGCAGTATGATCGATTCATTAAAGGTATTAAGAAAAATTCAAATCCTACATTCATAAGATGCAACTTGAGAATTCTTAATTAATAATTTGAATATGATTCAATTTGAGAATTTTAATGTAAAACTTAAGGATATGCATAATTTTTATAGGATAACTTTTAGTCTTATATAAATAGCAGATAAAAATGAAAAATATAATAAAAATTGGAGAAGAAATTAATAAAGAGAAAAAACGGGGATGAGAAATGGAAACTGAAAAGAACATAATAAAATATGAAAAAGTAAGAGAGATAATAGAAGTGGAAAGAGAATGAAAAGTAATAAAATATGCAAAAGTAAGTGAGAATTTAGAAAGGAAAAGTGTAACAAATAGAAAATAATATATCATTTGAAAAAATAAAAGAGTAGCGAAGTAGAAAGAATACAAGTAATAAATGCTTAAATATACGATTGGTCTATGCAATTATGCGTTTTTTGTTTGTTTTAGTTTCTATAATTTTTTTTGTCTGATTATGATCCTTGCAAATATATATATATATATTATCATCATTCTTTTGTTTTAACAATGACTAAAAACAAAACAAATATATTTACAAGAATAAAAATCAAACAAACAAAACTAGAAATGTGATTTTGGACTACACTTAATTTGATTGATTATATTGAAATGATTAAGATACCCATTCTAGATGGAGAGAAACGTAGACCTGCTCTAGAGGAAATGAAATTTGATAGGGTTTTGACCTAACCACTCTGTCGCCCGAGGGAGAAGCAACCATCGTCGATGTTGTTATGTGCTTCAATTGATTGTTGTGTTGACATCACATTTCCTTTATGTCGTTGCCATTTGCAGATCCCATGTGTGTCTTTGTTGTCAAGAACAATGACTAAAAACAAAACAAATATATTTACAAGAATACAAATTAAACAAAAAAAACTTACAGAGACAAAAAAATATGTATTTGTAAAGATCATTCATATATTTAAGCCAATAATAAAATATGAAAAGGTAACAAAGAGAAGAAAACTAGAAATGTGATTTTGGACTACACTTAATTTGGTTGATTATATTGAAATGATTAAGAGACCCGTTATAGATGGAGAGAAACGTTGACATGCTCTAGAGGAAATGAAATTTGTTAGGGTTTTGACCAAACTGATGAAGCTAAATATCACTAGAAGGGGGGGGTTGAATTGAGATTTTGATGCTTAAAACTAATTTTCTCGTGTTTTAGAAATTATCCTCTCAGAGAGGATGAAAACTCGAGGATGGTTGTTTAAACTGTTAAATTAGAGCTAAGCAAAAGAAAGAGAAAATGTAAAGAATGACACACACAACTTTTATACTGGTTCACCCAATGAATGTTATGTTCAGTCCTCACACACTTGTGAGATTTCACTAACGTTCAAACTGATCAACCTCTCACAAAGGATGATTACACTTTGTGTATTCTTTAGCCTCACTAAGCTTACAATCAAGTTTCAACTATTTCCAAGTGTAACTCACGTAGAAATTACATAGTGATATGGATGTGATTGTTTCTCTTTTCTTAAACACTTTCTAAAAGGATATTTCAAATATCTAATGTAGGATTATAGAAAGTATAAAGAGAGGATGGATATGGCTCTTGATAGCTTTGAGATACTTGATCTTTTTATACAATGTTGTTGTGTATTTGACGATGAAGAGCTTGCTGCTTTTTATAGAAGTCTTATGATGATCTTTCCATGTAACAGACTCTTTATGACCGTTGGTGATTCAACCAAACAGTCCAAGGTTTTTCATCATATTTACATAAATACCATCCAGCTGTCCTTGGACAGATTCAGTCCATACTCGAGCAGGAGGATCAAACTCCTTGGAACTTGGTCTTGACTTCTTTATTTCAAAAGCTTCTTTTGCTATCTGACTTCTTTATTTCAAAAACTTTATTTATTCATTCTTTAATACTGGTTTGCCTTTACTTAATGAATAAAATAATTTGTTTCAGCGAGGATGAGTATTTTGCAGATTTGAACCTTCATCCTCTTACGAGGCCATCCTCCCGAATTCCAATCCTCCATATTTGAATCAGATTTTTCTCCTTTTTGTCTTAATGATTAATAACCATGTTTTCTTATGTGAATACACTCAAAAGCACAGATTAGTCATTAACCATAATCATAATATTTTAAGTAATTTTGTTATCATTAAAACCATTTGAGAGAGATTTTGTCTCAACATTAACCACTCCGTCGCTTGAGGGAGAAGCAACCATCGTTGGCATTTGTAGATCCCATGTGTGTCTTCGTTGTCAAAAACATCAATGTTATGGTTTGTGATTCTGGTTGTCGGTATTGCTCTCATGTTCTGATTTCGATGACTTTGTTGGGTTCAAGTGTAAATGGTTAAGTCCAACATTGGTTAAGAATGAGCTAAATTTTGGATATATAGGAGTATGATCCATATACCTAATGCTTAAGATTTTTGATGGAGATGTGTTATCAAAGTCTCTTGTGATAATATAGAGCATTTGGTTTATTGTTGCTCTTGTGCGTCTTCAGACTTCCTAACAAGTGATATTAGAGCCCTAGTTTGGCTTGGTAGGAGAACATGAGTGGATCATGGTGTTGGATTCTTGTATCAAAAATATTTCTAGCGGTATAATCAGGAAACATATCTCGTTGGTAATAACAGTGGTACAAGTATATAGGATGTGGAAGACACACACTTGAGGGAGTGATTGTTGGGTTCAAGTGTGAGTGGTTAAGTCTCATATTGGCTAAGAATAAGCTAAATGTTGGATATATAACAGTGACCCATATACTTAATGTCTTATGATTTTGGATTGCGATGTGATATCAAAGTGTCTTGTGATCTTGTAGTGTTAGGATTTTAAACAAAAAAGCTTAATTTTATTTATTAGTGGCAAATATTTATCAATGACAAATATTTATTCCGTGTTTTTTTTTAATATTTCTTAATGATGAGTATTTTTCATGTATTTTTTTATTCATTGGTGGTAGATATTTATTTTGTAATTTTTTATATTTATTATAGACAAATATTTATATTTTTTTAACGTATTAGTGACACATATTTATCCATTTTTTTTTATAATTATCAATGAATATCTGCCTCATTTTTTTTAATATTTATGAATGATAAATATTTATCTCGTATTTTTTTATAGATTAGTGGTAGATATTTGTCAAGTAATATTTTATATTTATCACTAACAAATATTTGTTCTATAATTTTTTATATTTATCACTGAAAAATATTTGTTATGTGATTTTTTTTATACATATTTACTATTGATAAATATTTATCTCATATTTTTTTTATGTGTTACATACTCTATATTTTCTCTTATACTAAACTATTAAATAAAAAATTTCTTTTTTATTTCTTTTCTTTACTCTTCTTTTCACTTTCTTTTTATTTAATTCATCTTTCCTTCATCAATCAAACACAGAATAAAGAAGTTAGAAATTAAGATGTCAATTTATTTTTTCAAAGACTAAAAGTTATCTTTATTTTTCTCTGAAATTAAAGTGGGTCTCACGATTTTTTTTAGGGACTAAAATGATTGTTCACTCTTATTTTTATTAATTATTGAATGTTAATCATTATTATAAATATGTATAAATATAATAATTTGGGAGTAATAAATATATTATTAATTTAAAAATAAAATAATGATTATTTCATAAAAAATCAATGATTTTTTTATTTTCTATTTTTACTATATTAAATATTGTTATAATATACACAATAATAGTTTAGTAGTGATGTAGATATTATTAATTTAAAGATAAGTTTTAATAAAGTAATTAATTCAACTTACATTAAAAACTAAAATGACTCTTAGTCTTCTTAAAAAATTATTTATTAAAATCAAACTTATTTTGGAATAGTGAATAATAATTCAACTTTCATATTAATAATAAGAAATTACAAATTACAGTTATGACTCCTAAAAATTGAAATCTAAAAAGAACTAGTTAGTTTATTATAATTATTTTCATTTTTTTTTTTATCAAGGATATTTCAAAACAACTGTTTTAACTAATTATGTATAGCAATCATTTCTCCCATGTATATTTTTTTAATAAATTATAATTAGTATATTCTAATTATTCTTATTTACAAGATATAAAAAAATACAAAATTTAAATACTTTTTTATAAAGACAACATTTAACTAATTAATTAGTGATATAGATTTATCTTGTATAGTTTGTATGCTGCAACATCATCTTTAGTGACTCATTTCTAGAGAAAAAAGAAAAAAAAAAATTGAATTAAGTGTGAAAAATTTGTAGTTATTGTAATTTAATTGTTTTAATTTTTATGTCAATAATATTAAAAAATGACTAATTTTATTTAACTCTTTAATGGTAATCAGTTGTTTTGTATACAATTTTTTTAATAAATTATAATTAATGTATTATAACTATTCTTATTTTTATTTAGAAAATATAAAAACTTTCTTTTTAACTAATGATTAGCTTTAAATAAATCTCAAATGTATACATTATGTACTTCAATGACTTCTTTTACGACTCATGTCTAGAAAAAAAAATATTGTGAAAAAGATGAAGTGTGAAAAATTATAAAATTATAGTTAATATATTATAATTGTACACATTTTTTGTCGATAATATTAAAAAATACTAATTCTAACAATTTATTTTAGTGATAATCATTTCTCTAGTGTATATTTTTTATAATAATTAAAATTAAATTATTTTCATTTTTACTTAGATGATATATAAAAAATAAAAAAACATTAACCAATTGATTAGTAGATATATTTGTCATTTGTATGATTTATACGCTCTAATGATATATATATATATATATATATATTTATAGATTTCCTCCACTAATTTTAACAAAATCTTTATTAATAAATATTTATCTTTTATATGTATTTTTATAATAAATTATAATTAATATATTATATTTGTTTTTGTTGATTAGATATAAATATCTGTCCTGTATATGAATTAGATTCTTCAAATATTTTTCTAGTAACTATTTTTAAGAAAACAACGTCAGACGTTGGTATTAGTACCAATGTTGTTCAGAAAATTTGGAATTAATTTATATTTTAGGACATAGTTTTGAGCTTATTGTGATTTATGAAATGGGCAAATTTCTTGTTGTTTTTTTTCTTAATTTTTTGTTTCTTAAACTTATAGTAGATTAGAAAAACCAATATAGTGACGGTCCATATAGACACGTGGCAAGTATAAAAAGGGGGTGGGTGGACTTTTTGGGTCAGTACTCGGTAGAGTTTTCGCCAAACTACGCGGGATATTCGAGTAGACAGCGATGAGATGGCGATGATATTCGAGTCCAGTTAGGTTTTATAAGATCAGTCTATAGTTTGTTATAAGTTTTTTTCAGAAGTGAATTTGACTTTATGAAAGTCTTATTAATTAATATTGTTTAGTATTTTATTATAGATAAAGATTAAACCCGCGGTCTCTTTATTATTGTATTTTTTTAAATCTCCTATCATAGCTATTAGGTTTGGATAATATATTTAAAATTTTATTTTATAAAAATATTTTTAAATATAATTTTAATAAATTAATAAATTAATATATCAATAAAATTAAGGTTTAATTGTAGTTTTGGTCCCCTATTTTAGCTGAATCGCGAAAGTAGTCCCCCATTTTATTTCTCCCCAGTTTTGGTCCCAAAACAGAATTTTGGTCCAAAACTTAATGAAATTTCATTTTTTAAAGTCGTATTATACCATTTATAATCATAGATTCCAGGTACAATTGTTGCAAATGAGATTTTGAGGCATGATGTGACTTAAATAAATGCAAAAAAAATAAAATTTCATCAAGTTTTGGATCAAAATTCTGTTTGAGGGACCAGAACTGGAGAAAAACAAAATGGGAGGACTACTTTTGCGAATCAACTAAAATAGGAAGACCATAACTGCAATTAAGCTTACAATTAAATATATATATATATATATATTTTAAAAAATTTAGATGTTACTTTGAATAGTTTAACTTTATATAAACTTTATTTTATTAAAATACATTTAAGTATGACAAATATAGAATATAATTAAATTACTAAAAGATTAATAAATTTATAATCTAACATAAAGTTTAAAATTTAATATATAATAATAATAATAATAATAATAATAATAATAATAATAAGTGTAATTTATTATTAAATAGATTGATCTGGATAACTTAAAATATTATTTTTATTATTTATAGTATAATTTTTTAACTAAATATATTTTTAAAAAATATTTCATGTCCGAAATCTGTCATAAACTAAATCTTGATGTAATGTCTGCCTAATCTATTTTTTTATAAGTGCGACAACAAAATTAACTTATCACTATTTCTCAAGTTGTAAGACTAAAATATTTAATTAAAGATATATTTAACTTTCAACTTAAAGTACTAAGCTTATTTAAGCACAATGTAAACTAAGCTTAGAATCTCTCAATCATCTAATAGTTGACGATAAAAGTGTTTTCCTTAAAAAAAATTATATAATTGTCTAGTAATAAATAAATTTAATTTAATAATATTATCATCAAGATAAATAACTTTTTAATATAAATCTATCATACAATTACATTAATAAAGATATTTAACTTTTATTACAACTACTATAAAATTATGTCTATAAATGATAATAATATATTGATAATATAAAATCTTTTAAATAATAATATATTGTCACATTATAAGTTTCTTTTTTCTGATATAATATAATTTTAAATATTAAAAAATACATAAATTTTTTATAACAACTTTGTCCAAAAATAAACTTTTTTATAATTATTAAATGCCACGATAATAAATTAATGAATGCATAATTTTTTTTTATATAATAGTATTTACATATTAATTCCATAAAAATATTTTAGATGGTTTTCCTTGGCTCACAGAGGAAGTAGAATCTTCCAAGCAACTCTAAACTATTTCTCTCTCTACTCCTAATCTAATAAATACTGATATAATAAATATACAAGAATCTTGGGCTAGCAGTAGATTCTCCTGCTTCTTCTTTCATTAAATTAAAGGTAAAGTTTTTCATGAACATGTCCATGTTTAATTTTCATTACTTATGTTTAATTTAAGCTTAAAGATCTGATCTTTTTTTATTTCAATTATTTATATTTTGGAGAAGCTTCTAATTTCAATTATTTGTGTATGAAAATTCACTAATTGCTTTGTTCTAAATTCAGATTAATTGCTTATTTTTCTGCTTAAATGATTCAATCTGGACTCCAAAACTATAAATTTTGATTTTGATTTTTTTTTTCTGCATCATGTTTATGTGAAAATCAAGTTGAATTTGTAGTTACCTGAATAATTTTATGTTACTGATTTGTGCAGAACACTGTTTCTAGGGTATGGAAACTCTTTCATATGGTTCTGCACCATGCTATCAAGTTGTGAACACAAAAACTAAATCAATTAAAAATAGCTTGAATTCAACTCAATCAAGGGTTTCCTATATTAGAAAACATGGAGTTTATCATACAAATAATCTTTTCTCATTTGGGTCACTGAGATTTTATGATGATAAGGTTCAACAATTAGGTTTTAGGTCAAAAGTTGTTTTTGAAGGCTCGAAAAGATTCCAATTCCAGGTTTATAGTGGAAGTTATGGTGGTGATTATGTGATTAGTGAAGATGAGTCAAGGGATATTTCAGTGGTAGGTGAACCTGCTTCCAAGGTTTTGATTCCTGGTTTGCCTGATGAATCGAACGGTGACTCGGGTGCGATAATCAGTAGTTGCTTTAAGGGATGGAAACCTAAATTGAATGTGCACTATGAGAAAGCTGGATTCGAAAATGTGGATTCGCCGAATGTTCTCTTTTTGCCGGGGTTTGGTGTTGGTTCTTTCCATTATGAGAAGCAATTGAAGGATTTGGGCCGTGATTTTAGAGTGTGGGCACTGGATTTTCTAGGTCAAGGAATGTCTTTGCCTTTTGAAGATCCTGCTCCTTTGTTTAAGGAAAAAGGGGTTGCATCGAGTGGAAATGTTTCTTCTTGGGGTTTTGGAGATGAAACCGAACCGTGGGCGACTGAGCTGGTGTATTCTGTTGATTTATGGCAAGATCAAGTTCGGTATTTCATAGAAGAGGTGAATGACTTTACACTGTTTTGTAGCAATAAATTTTTAGCATTCAATCCAATGTTTGCTCAAATTGTATACGTGAAATTGTTCTTGGCAAATTTGCTTGTTTTCGATTTTTTTCTAACAATTTCTTAAGCTTTAGTGGTTATGAGAAATTTATAGTACTACCTAGTTAATAGTTGTGGTTTTCAGTAAACCAAGCGTGCAATTGCATAGACCTATCTCTCGAGATAGCTGAGATTCATTTAAGGGGTTGAACTTAATAGTTATCTGGTTTTTTTAGTATTCATGAGGCCATATAGTTGGAACAATTGGTATGGTCATTTAATTCAATTCACTTTTATAATATATGTAGTGAAAAGAAAGAATTCAAGAAAAAATGTTCATGATATTGGACTCTTTTCAACCGTTTTATTCTTCTAGTCCCTCTCATGCACAGCTAGTTCTGCTAATATAATAACCTCTTAACAACTAAAGCACAATTTTTGTTGCGTTAATTGAAGTTCTTGAGGCATAATTTGGTTGATCATTATTTCGATGCTGAAAATACTCTTTTGTCTGCCATCAAGAAAGCTTATTGACAATCATCAGCATTTTAATGCTTCCTATACATTTAAACCATACTCAAATTTGTAATGTTGCAGAATTTTTCTGCAATATTTTGAAAAATAGTTTGAGGAAAGTTCTTATCAGTTTATAAGCTATTTAACCTCGTGCAATATTTTTGTTCTAAATATCGTTATACAAATTGATTCGATACAGGTCATTGGCGAACCAGTCTATCTTGTAGGCAACTCACTAGGAGGATATGTTGCATTATATTTTGCCGCATGTTATCCGCATCTAGTAAAAGGCGTAACATTGCTTAATGCAACACCTTTTTGGGGGTTTCTTCCAAATCCAGTAAAATATCCAGGACTCGCCAAAATATTTCCATGGGCTGGAACATTCCCTCTACCTTCAAGTATAAAGAAACTTACAGAGTTGTTGTAAGTATTGCTTCATTTTTTATTTATCGTCTCATTTCTTTCTTTGTTCCTCGTACGTTTTCATTATTTTAGTTGCGAACTTCTAGATTAGCAACTTTTTTGTTTGTCGCCAACGTAATCCGTCAGTGAATGATATTATGAATTTAACTCTGCTTAATGGACCAGATTTCTTGTTTTCAGGAGTACCTTATGACATCTCTTTCATTAACCTGATTCTTATTAATTTGTTTCCTTTAGGTGGGAGAAAATCAGTGATCCAAAAAGTATTGCCGATGTACTTAATCAGGTTTATGCAGATCATTCAATAAATGTAGATGATGTTTTTTCACGCATAATCGAAACTGCAAGGCATCCGGCTGCTGCTGCATCATTTGCTTCAATTATGTTTGCTCCTCAAGGAGAATTATCCTTCGGTGAAACATTATCCAGGTAGAACAAAACTAGATTTTTAACTAGTACTCTCTCTAGAATGAAATATAAGCAAAAATTGTATCTGTAAAGTTGGTATATCTCTATACACCAATTTTTTAGATACCATTTGTGCGTATACTTTATTCCAGAAAGAGTATTAATCTATTAGATATGTGTTGAATACACCAGTTAAGAGTTCTCATGGTGTCTGAATTTTAGATGTCGAGCAAACAAGGTGCCGATTTGCCTCATGTATGGAAAAGAAGATCCGTGGGTGACGCCGCCATGGGGACTTCGGGTTAAAAATAAGGTGCCCGAAGCTCCTTATTATCAAATCAGCCCTGCTGGTCACTGCCCTCATGATGAAGTTCCTGAGGTATGCAATTCTTAACCAATTAGTTTCAAGCTGTTCTTTCTGTTCTTGCCTTTTTTTATTTGCAATATGAAACCATAGAGATACAGGGTGTATCAATTTTATGACTTAAGAAAGCATGCATGTTAAAAGAATTATGGAACTAAGTTGCTTAATGAGGAGGAGAAACATGCTTGGCTTATCGGTTCTTAAGAGTATGTTTGGTTTGAGAAATAATTTTTGTTTTCACTTCTAATTGCAAAAATGACATCTTACTTTCACTTTGTTTTCAGTTTTTAAAACTGTGTAGAAAACAATGAAAACAAAAATAAAGTGATGTTTTCATAATCTAACGCAACAAAAAATAAAAATAAAACATATTTTCATAAACTAAGAGCTTGTTTATACTGTAAAAACATTTTTTTTATTTTTTATTTTTTAAAATATGTATTCATTTTAAATTGCTAATAAGAAGATGAGAGACTCTCAAAGTGAACGATTATAATGGAAAAAAGATGAAATGTTAATTTGGGACGATGCATTTTCATAAATAATGAAAATAGTTGTTTTCCATTTTCATTATCTACAAAAATGTAGACAATTGTTTGGTTCAAGAGTTTTTTAGCTGCTTATTAGTTAGTAACATTAACATCAATTTAAAAAAATAAAAATAGAAAATGTTTTTACAAAGTAAATATATAAAGCATCAAGAAGAATTTACTGTTATTTGATTATATTCCTTCCTCAGTGTTTAGTTCCTTATGATTATCACGAACATAATAATTAATACAAGTTTACTTGTTTGCAGGTCATAAATTTCTTACTTCGCGGATGGATCAAAAACCTAGAATCTGAGGGCTCTGTCTCATTGCCTCTGCTTGAAGACATAGACACAATGAATCACACTATTGAAAGGGAGTTAGAATTTCCCAGAAAAGGTTCAAAAAAATCAGTGATGGTCAAATATTTTGTTTCTACTATCTCATTTTGGGACAGGATAAGATCCTTCAAATCCTACTCCAAGTTCAGGAAATTGGCAGCCAAATCTCAATGATATGGTGAATTATGCGACTCATTATATTGTCTATTTGTCTTCACTTCCTCGAAGTTTGTATCAAAGAATCCAAACACAATTGTTTTAGAATAGAAGTCAATGTTGTATGTATATTATAAATGAATAATATTACTTGCCATCTTATTCAAATATGACCCAAATTCTTTTATCTTTGTAATTACACGAGTGCCAAACTCGAAATGAAGATGTCTACATGTCCAAATCATGAAGAAAAAGAATCATTGAATAATAAAATGTCAACTACAGCTAAGTGGTATCACCACAAAAACTGGGTTTAGACTTTAGGAGTTGTTTGGGACCTTAATATTGGTGTGTTAATATGGTGCGTTTGGTTGGAGGTAGATAGAAGGAAGGAGAGAGAAGGGAAGATTTTTATGTTTGTGTTTGATTCAATTTTTAAGAGAGGAGGGAGTTAAAATCTCTCTTAGAGCTCATTTTGTTCTATCCATTTTAGAGAGATTTTGTGGGGAGAAGAGGAAAAATAAAACAACATAATCATTTCGTCCTATAATAATATAGTCATTTAATCATCGTTTATATTTAATAAAAATGTATAAATAAAGAGAGATTTACGAAATTATCCTTATTAGGTATTGATGCATTATAAATGTCATAAATGCTTAATAAGAGATATTGCATTGAAAGTGATGCAAGTAGTATTAATTAAATGATACAATTGAAAAAAGTACATTGAAAATTGAAATAGTTATTCATTTTAGAATAATTTTTTTTTGCAAATAGGTCACTTATTGTGGAATGAAATGAGCATTTAAAACTCTCTCATTCTCTTCCAAACACAACCATTAAAAATTTCTAATCTCCCGTATTCTCTCATCTCTCTTTTAAATCAAACATGTATCTACATTTCCTTTTTTTCTTTCTCTCTCCTCCATTAAAATTCTTTTCTTTCTCTCTCATTTGTTGAATTAAAAAGACCCTAAAAAGACGAGAAATAAAAAGAAAAGATAGATTCTTACTTTGTATACAAGTCTAAACCCATCAATTTTGATAGGTTTTAAATGATTTTCAAAAGATTACCTTCAATTTATAAAACTTTAAATAAATTTATTTTGTAAATATGCAATTTCTTTGTAGTACCATTCTAATTTAATTTATTCACACTATCAATATCCAATTTTTAAAAGAGAACATCTTTATTTTCTTAGGAGTGTCAAATTGAAATGATAAAAGTGTTCAACTTCAATGTGATACTTAAGTTATGAGATTCTCTCATATAATGAAGTATTCTTTTAGATTGAGATATTGTCATGGACTTGAGTCTTAACAATTGGAATTGACTAATACTTCCCCTAACTCAAATCTAGTATGAAAAAATAGAACTAATGAAGTGATCGAAAACTCTAATTCAGGACACATTTTGGATAAACATAAAGGTGGATGAACAACTACCATTGAAATTTATATTGAGAGTTGGACTACAAAAAAGACTATTTATCTATGTAACTCCGTTCCACAACGAGTAGTTCTTTAGTAAAAAAATTATCATAAAATAAAGGACCATTTTTAATTTACAATATAACATTAATTACTTTTTTCTTCTTCTAATTAATAGTATATGCACTACTCCTAATTCAATATTTTTTACATTATATTTTTTTGGGTACAATTTTCTACTTTGTGTTAGTAGAATGCTGAATGTATCTGTACTCGATAAACATATTTTAATAAAAGTATTATTGTCTTTTTATTTATACATTTTTTTAATCGGTGTTGTAGTATTCCAATTTTATACTATCAATCAATAAAAAATAAGTCATATATTTAATTTTAATATTTTCCATAAAAAGGATTCGCTCTGGCACTGCTGCCTCTGGTCTGGAATTGTTGCTTCTGGTCTAACACTTCTACCTCTGGTCTGGAACTACTGCTTCTGGATTGGCACTGCTGCCTCTGGTCTGAAACTGCTGCGAGGAAATTTCCTTTGAGCTGGAACATCTGCCTCAGGGCTACTTCCTCTGGACTTCTGCTTCTAGACTAGAACTGCTTCCTCTCGTCTGGGCTGCTGCCTCTGAGCCGCTCCCTTTGGTTCCTGGTTCCCTCTGCCTCTGGTGATGGTTCAGAGTCCGAGGCAATGAGTCTGCATCATATTTTGTTTCTGAGTCGAATCTTCAAAGTCATGACTTTTATTGACTTTTTCGTGTTGCATTGACTTTCATTAGAGACATGGACTTGCCTCAAAGTTAGACACTTGATTTTGTTTGGGTGCAGAGTCTAAAAATATGAGTCAACATCGTAAATTAGAGTCAGGAGCTTGTCTCTGAGTTACTTTGTTGGAGGCAACTTAGTGAATCATATTGCACTTGAGTTTAAAGTCTTATCTATAGAGGTAAAACCTTGGAGGCAGATTATTATAGTAAGATACTTAGAGACAAAGTATACCTTGTCAACCATAATAACAATTTTTTTTTTCTCTTTATTTTTTAGTCAACTTTTTATTTCAAAATTTATCTTCATAAAAAACACAATTGATATCTGCATTTAATAATAAAGAAAAATAAATTTATACAAATTAACATTAATTTTACACAATTAAATATGAGTAACCATATTTTAACGGATGTAATAAGATATTAATATCTTCCATACGCATAATCGACTAATGAAGCCAAAATTTAATTTCAAAGACCATTTTTATATTTTCAAAGATTTTCTAATATTTTGCCTATTTAAAATAAATTTTGATGGCGACTCATTGAATTCGAGAAACACTCGAAATTTTAGACCACTACAGATGTAAAATGATAAAAAAAATCACTCATTATAATACAAGGACTTAAAATATATGCATTGTTAAATGTAAAATTATTTTACATTAACATTAAATAAAAATTTACTACTACTTTACTACATCATCCAATCTTTTTATGATTATTTTAAATTGATCATATCACATATAAATATAATGGTCTTTCATTCATTGTCGGTTTAAAATTATTTTAACAAAATTAATTCGATTTGATGGAAAAATCATATATTGAGAGTTCAACCCAACCAAAAAATTGATCGACTTGAATATCAAATTTGACAAAAAAACGACCCAATGCATATATACCCCTACTAACCATACACTTTTTTGCTTTTAGGTAATGACCTTCATGGTAACAATAAGCATTTTTTTTTAAAAGAAGAGCCATGGCCAACTAAAGGAAACAATGGTTGCCGGCCGTCGTGTTATTATGGAGGCAGTTGATGGTCAGGTTTTAGGGAGGTGCGTGAAGTCAGACGCACAGTTTACAATATGCAGTACAATTAGGAGTGTTAAAAAAAAAACCAAAAACTGAATCAAACTGCAGAACTGAACTGACCTGAATTGTTTTTGAACTGAAATGATTTATAAAAATTGAAAACCAAACTGTTTTCAAAGTGATTTTTTCAAACTAGAACTGAACAGAACCGGTTTTTAGTTTAAAAAAACCGAATCGAACAGGTTATTAGTTTGAAAAATTGAACCAAACTGGTTTTTATTTCGAAAAACTAAAACCAAATTTGTTTTTTAGAATTAATTAGGGGGTAATTATGTAAAATTTGACATATATGAACAAAAAACCTAAGTTAAATCGGTTCGGTTTAAAATAGTAAATCGGTTCACGAGTTGATAAAACAGTTCATTCGGTTTTTTAAATTGAAAATTAGTTCATTTCAGTTTTTTCAAACTGAAAACCGGTTCGGTTCAATTTTCAAAGAATTCTAATTCAAAACTGAACTTTATCTACCCCTAAGTACAATATTTGAATTTCGATTTTTTATGTGTTTTTAGCAAAGTTTGATTTCATTCGAATTATATTTTATTTACTTTATGTAGTGACACTAGTAGAAAATTGAGTTTTTAATACAACGAATTACGTTGTTTACGTGCCACCAGACATAAAAAATGAGGCAGAAGTATATTTAAGTCGGTTGACCGTATAAATAAGTTAACAAAATGAGGAAGTGGCAATTTTATAAATATGCGGTGACAATTTTATAAATATGTAAAACACGTTTAACACATATATTGGCAATCGACTTAAGAGAGATGGTAAACATAAAAAATAAAAATTAATATATCTCATCTTCCTCCGTGTTTAAGTTGGTTACTTACGTAAAAATATTTGAAACTTATTTAATACAGTTCTATTGATAACTGACTTAAGGCAGACTGCTAAAAAAATATAAAAGATCTAGTGTACTTAATGTTTTATCTTCCCACTCCCGTAACAGTTGCGCTCTAAACCTCCACATTCTATTCCTAACCTCTATATGGTGAAACACTTACAACCTGGATTATGACTTCCTTCCTTTCTTCTAACATCGACTTCACAACCCTTATCGTCACCACTTCATAAAATCAACAAGTTTGATTCTCAAGTTAAATTACATTTACATCTTTCATTTTTTATAATTTGTGTGTGGACAGAATATGGAGAAAAACAATAATATTTTATGTAGAAAGAAAGACATATAAGGTGTAAACTTTACGTATTTTATACGTATTTTATGTATTAGAGACAATAGACATGTACATCTTACTAATGAAACAGAACAAAACAATTAAAAAATATAGGATGTTACTGAATATAATTTATCTCCATGATTTCACCGAACTTGTATCTCAAACAAGAAGAGCAGAGTGGTATGACTTGAATCTTTACGAGATTAAATGATCTATTATTTCTGAAGTAATAGCTCTTATAATCTTTAAGAGATTAAAAGAACCATTATTCTTGAAGTAATAACTCTTATCATTGATACACAGGGAAATTAATTAATTTTGAAATACATAGAAGTAACGGATTAAACTAATACGCTTGAAAGTGTCATGTTTAAACTATTTCAACCGGAAGTTTTCCATTTAAATATTTCAATTATTATGTTATTGTAAATTTCACATCTACTTAGATATTCACAAAATAATAACAATAAGGAAGAAAACAATAGTATACTATTAGATTATTCTTAGCTATTATGAATACAACATTTTAGGACAATAAATAAAAAGTAAACTATACATTTTCTGAACAGTAAAATTGTTTTAGTTTTAATCTTTTACTTTAATCTTTACGGTTGTTTATTTTTAATAGAAGTAGTTATGGATCGTAGTTGGGTGAATGCTAATCGTTTAAGTGAAGTGTATCAGAAAGATGTGGAAGAATTTTTAGAATTTGATTTAAAAAAACTTCCTAAAAATGAAGGAAAGTTTTATTGTCCTTGTGTTAAATGTTTAAATGGATATCGGTTAAAATTTGAAGAAATAAGAAATCATCTTATTTGTTATGGGATATGTCAAACTTATACAAAATTGATATGACACGGTGATTCATTAAACATGACAAATGTATCAGAAAGAGAAGAAGTTCGTGAAGATATGAACAATTGGCTCGAGGACATGATTCTTGATATTGGACAAGAGTCTTTTCAACGTGCACATGTTTTTGATAGTTTGTGCAATGACAAAAAAGAAGCTTTATTTATAAATTTGTAAATTTTGCCAAAGTATGAATTTCATTTGTAATGAAAATTAAGTTTCATATATTAGGTATCTACATTGTTGTTGTATTGACTTAGGAAAGAATGAAGTGTATGAATTTATTGATCCAAGTTTCATCCAAAGTGAAAATGATTCAATTAATACTCAAGTCCACATTCAAAAGAAGTTGTACGAAAAAAAAGAATTTGTTACTTAACACCTTATCTCATAAAGTAAGTATTTTCTATTATAGTTATCACTTTTAATAGAGGAAAATTGAATATAACATATATTTTATTTTTTTATTGTAATTGTCATTGACAATTGCTTACTATTAATCCTAAGGAGCTTAATGTAGTCTTTATTATTTAATTTATTTATATTGTTCATAAGTATTGTAATATGTTTTATAACATAATTTTAATAATTTTTTATTTTTATTTTGTAGAGCTTTCGAAGGTTATTATAGGTTACTAAGTTTGAGAGTTAAATCGAAGATAACATGAAATTTTCTTATAGTAAGTTATTTACAAAAAAATAACTTCATTTATAATATGATAACAATTTTATGCATTTAATATTTTTTTTTTGTGATTTCAATTTTAGAGTCAGAGACAATCTTCAAATTATGAGTGTGACTATTATGTCATGTTACATATGTTGAATATTGTAAGAGTTGATATTGTTAATTCATGGATGCAAGTACGTACATTTTTTACAAGTTGTTATTGATTGTGTTTTTTTTATGTTCGTCTGATAAAAAATTATAAGTTGTTATTGATTGTGTTTTTTTTTTTTTAATGTTCGTATGATAAAAATTATGATTCAATTGATATTGATTGTGTTTTTTTTGTTCAGATATTTGACGACTCAAGATCATTTCATCTGGATCAAATTAAAGAAGTTCAAGAACGTTGTGTGGAATTAATTGAAGAAAATGAAGGTACTTGAATATATGTCTATTGAATATTGCTAAATGTGATTTTGTAATTTTGTTAATGGACATCTGTTGAGACAAACTCTATATTTAAAGTTTTGATGAAAATAAACAAAGATTAATTAAGAAAATTAATTATGATTCTAAAATGTTATGTTAATTTAACATGTGTTTTTGAGTGGATTTAATTAAGAACATAATCAAGAAAAGACAGCAACAAGATCATTCTGCATCATAACAGAGAATGATCTCCAGCTTCAACAATTGTCCATCACAGCATATTGGTCAAACTTTTTCTATCTCTTTAACAAAGAGTCTGCCCTGGAAATTATTCATATCTAATCAGTACATGGCAAGGAACAAGTAGGATTCATCCAAACTCAAAAAGGCTATTTGGTCTCAAAGATCAAAGAACTCAAAGGCAGACAAAAGTCATGACAGTTTGCAAACTCCAAAAATCAAATGTCAAGAAAGTTCGATCAATCTTTACATATGAGAAGACAATTGCAAAGGAAATCCAGAACGCTTAAAACGAGAACTCCAGAATGATTATTGAAGCTCAAGAAAGTTCAAAATGACAAACCAAGAACGTTAATCATTCTCCATTTTCTGCACAATAACAACAACACTGCTTCTTCTCTGATTTGGTCTGTAATTCATCTCCAACATTCTCTAGCTACACTCAAGACAGAGAATGTACCATCCAAGATCAATGAAGAAACGTCAAGAGTACTTTCTAAAAAGGACATAACAGCTTTAAATGCTAAACCAATAAAGTCAAAAAGCTATTTCAAAGAAGGATTATTTTTATTCTAAAAATAATGTTTCAGTCAAAAAGCAGAGCCTCTTCAACAGCTCTTGTACCTTCATTCAGTGCCTCTACAGCCTATAAATAGAAGGCCAATATCCCGATTCAAAGCAAGAAATTCAAGTGCTTCGAAATCCATAAATCAATCACATACATACTTGAAATTCTGCAAAACAGAGGCAATCATACATTCTGATTTCTGCGAAACAACTGCTGGTTCATACTCATCCATTAGTTTGCGCAATTATCATTAGATCATTTGTAAAGAATCAATTCTCAAACAAGAGTTGAGAAATCTCAGATTCTGTCAAAACAATCAAATTGTAAAAACTCAAACTATAAGAGTTTCTTTATAGTTTGTTTAAGATTACATTCTATCAAGTTTAGATAGGTGCTGGTATTGCTTTATGGGTGGAAAGCAATAGAGGTTGAAATAGATCAAGGTTGATCTAGACTAGGTGTTGTAAGATCAAGAAAGCTATTTGTTTTAAACACTTAGTGAAAAATCTCACAGTGTGAGGACTGAACGTAACCCACGTTGGGTGAACCAGGATAAAATCTTTGTGTGGTATTCTCTATCCTATCTCTTTATTTATCATATTGAATTAATTAACTAAGATAAAACATAAACTGATTTTCTGTTTTCAACTAATCAAGGAACGTTCTCTGTTTTACTACAAAAACCAAGAACGTTCTCCGTTTTCTGTTTTCATAACCAAAATCAATCTTGAGTTATTTTCTTAAGTTTTAACAGGCATTTTTAAAAGGTGCATTTACAATTCAAACCCCCTTTCTAGTAAATCGACATTGTTACTTCAACATCTTCTAAATCATTTTTAGTCTTGTCAAGAGTAGTCAGAAATGGAAAACATATTCTTTGTACTCTATATTTTGTATGAACTTCTGATATTGTATATTTTGGTTATTAGATGGGTATATAAAATTATGGTTGAAAGCACAAAATTTTGATTTGAAATATAATAAGAAATGTTGTATGTATATATGGAGCAAGATCATAAAATAAAATAAAAATTATTAAGAAAAATAATTATTTTAACTCTATTTATTGTCAGTTGATCAAAAGAACCGACTTAAAAAGGTGATCTGTTGAACTGAATTTATGATGTTTAAGTCAGTTAAGCTGAACCGACTTAACAGGACGAAGCTCTGTTAAACCGATTCATTAAACGACTTAAAAAACAACATAATTATTAAATCGTTTGTTGTTAACTCAGATACACAAATAACTTAAAATGTATATTTTAATCGCACTTAAAAATGTAAAATTCTAATAGTGTGAATATGTTGTATCAATGATTACTTATTGATATGTGAATTAATGATAGGAAGATTGTGTCTGAAATCCAATTTATGACAAATGATTTCAACATTACAAGTTTCATTTATGGTTTTAATAATAACAATTTTCTTTTTCATAAAGAACTCATAATGGTCAAAAGTTTAAAGTAGGCAACTAAAGAAAAGGAACGACTACATGGTTGTATGTGGTGCATTGTTAATGGCATTAAATATCAAATGCACCAAAAAGAAGGCTTGATTTAAGGATTATGCGTGGAACAAAAGTATAAAAAATGTCTCTTTTGTTTATGCCTCAAAACTATGTAATAGAAATTACAAACCAAATGTAAGAGTCAATTTGCAGTAGTCATTTATAAAAAAAAAAAAAAAAAAACTAAGAATGGACAGAGGAAAGTATTATAGAAAAAAGGTATCACATAATTTAGATACATTATAGTAAATTAATATGTTGATTGATTTAAATTATCACATGATTGCACTTGGGGAACCATGAGTCTTAGACGATCCAACTTAACATTGGATGGTTGAGTAGAATCATGGATACTATGCCATTCTCTCATGAGAATTTTAAAATAGATATTTCATTGAGACTGTTTGCAAGTATATCTGCAATCTCCACCTCCTCCATGGTTGCATTATCTACATTTGGTGGTTCATCATCAACATGCTTTTTCTCTATGTCATTGTTTTTGGACACATTATTTTCCTACAAGAATGAAGTTAAGTATATTAGGATCTTTAAAATAAAACAAAATTAAAAGAAATATAAGTAGATTAGGAGTGAAAAAGTGGTATTATTAACTACTAATTACTAATATTTATCATTTCAAATTAAATTTTTTTAAAATTTAATATATTTCATCTATGCATCAAATTTTCAAATATCTTTTTGGCTTATATTTCTATCTAGAGAGAGTATATAATTAAGCTTATTAATTGAAATCATGCAAATATGTATGTTATACATCAGTTGTCTCGACTATTGAGACAATATATACAAAATCCATTGCAATTGCTAATTTCTCAGAGATAATGAAAGAAGTACCTTTTTGCATCAATGATAAATCTGAAAACCATTGCTAGTAGAATTGATATAAATATTTAATTATCAATCTAGTTTTTTTTTTTTTTTATTTGAGTAAAAAAACTTTTTTTTAACAACAAACATTTAACGATTAAGTACAGCCACATAAATGTAACTACAACTATAAACCTCCAAGAATAATAATAAAAATCTAGTTCAATATTGTATAGAGTTTTTTCAGAAAAATATTGCATAGAAAAATAGTGTCATAAAATGAAAATCATAGGCACAATCAGTAAGCTAGAATCAAATTGAAAACTAAATACAAAGAAATTAAGCAACTCCATTATTCATGAATGTAAATCAAATCTTCATCATAAAAACATGTAATCCTTTTATTTCGAAAAAGAATTTAAGAGATTCTTAATCCTACTTACTTCGACATTTTTTGGAGGATCGTTATTTCCTTCCCTAATATTTGTTTTAGCAACATCATCTTCTTGTATGTCTTGAACCTCTTCCACACGTCTCTTCCTTTTTCTACCACGTAGATCCTTTTTCTTTTTCTTTGATGTCGCACATCTTGGGACAACAACCTCATTGGTAGGACATGCTGCTTCTGTTGAGAATAATATATATCTTAATATCTTTAGATAATTTTAAATTTATATTTTGATTTAAGCATATTTAAGATCTAAAATAAAATATTATTAGAGTATATAATTTATATTTTTGTTCATGACATTTTTAAGATTTGTTTCTTATTTAATTAAGAATATCTTATTTATGAACTGTTTTTTAATTGTAATTTAGTTATATAAATAGAACAAATTATGAGTGAAAATAGATTAAGTCCAACTAGACATTGTAACACCTAGTGCACACATTAAAAGTGTTAGATTCAAGTCTAACCTATTCCATATCAAATGTTTAATTTCAAGGTCTGACTTCACTTTTTCAAAATTTGACAAGTCTTGAGAGCATGTTTAAAATCATTTTTCACTATTATTATTTTATGAAAATATACACGATTCACCACTAAGATTTTATAAATAGAGGAACAAATTATCATGATACAAATTTACATTCTACTTTGATATCTAATATTATATCACATTATATTTAATTATATTTTAAAATAATACTTTTAAATGTTTCAAATATTGATGCAGACTAATATGTTTAAATTACAAAAAATGATAACAAATTTATGATTTAGCACAAAAAGCAAAATTTAATATTATAATAATAGTAGTGATAAAAAATTTTATTTATATTTAATTATTTAGATCAACCTTGTAGATTTAAAAGACTTATTCAATGGCTAACATGACCTGATTTAGTTAAATAAGCTTTAAAAAATTTTTTGATTTGACTTATATAAAACAAAAATCTAGTCTAATATAAGTCTAGGCTAGGCCATAAGGCCCAATTGATTCTGCCTATTTTCACCTCTATAAACAATGAATAAAATTTTATAAAGAAACTTCTCCATGTATAATATAACTCATATTTCCGAAGATAAAAACACAAACAGAACCTAATCAATTGTCTCGTTGTAGCCTAATTTCCTCCTTATTTCAGCCAGCGAATACACGTCTTTGGAGGTACACCATTATCTTCTTTGTGTATAATTAAGGCTATTGGATTTTTCTCACATTTTCTTGCATTGTTCATTTTTTGAAATAGATTTTCGTTTCTTTGACACTCTTTTTTCAATATTTATTCTTTTATTTGATAAAATACATGCGAATTCTACCATTTTATGTGTGATCTATTTTTAAAGTGATAAACCTACATGTATTTTTCTCAATAAAATAGTGAATATTGAAATCAGAGTGTTTTGCACTACTCTAAATTGTAAGAGGAGGTGTCTTAACCTTGCAAGTGAAATTGTTAATAACATTATTGACATAGGATAGTTCATTACCTTCGCATCCCGACAGAAAAAAAAAAAAAGAAACAAACTTGTATTTACAGTTGAAGTTCGAAATATTAAAAATAAAAAAAGTTAATTGTAATTGAATCTACACTTTCTTATTTGTATATGAAAATTCATAATTTGGTGTTCTTACTCAAAAGTATAAAGAAACATTTAAAATCAATAAATTTAATTGTAATTCTAATTAATTTTTTTTTATTACAGCAAATATGGATTTCATAGATTAAAAGGGAAAGTCCTTACAAGGGGAAGGATATATTTGGTTTGGGACATTTCTACTCAAGATTTACATCCAACCAATTTAGATAAACCAACCAGATTATGTGCAAAAAGATTAAAATCTCTTAGTCCTATTCGCACAACAATTATCTGATCTAGCTAAAATTTCTACACAATCAAACATTAAGTTTTCATTAACAACAACTTTTTTCCTTCCACAAATACAAAGCACCATTAGGAATTGCAACATAACCTACATTTTCGGGTATCTATCCGAATTCGTCTTGATTTAAACGGTAAAAATAAACTTTGATTGAGTGCAGATGCGAATTTTTTCTAAAATTAAAATTCGGTGGTGATGGATTTGGGGGTGTTGATATCTACTTTTTCCAGCACTCGAATATGCCCCACTAATAATATTATTGTAATTTTTAAATTTTATATACATGTACATATTGAATATATTTAATATTTTTTTATTATATTAATTATATAATTTTTAAATTTATAATTTTATAAATATGAATAAGTGTGGGAGTGGACGGGGAAACTCAAACACTATTCCAAACAAAGATGAGAGTTTAAATTTCACACCTAAAAAAACGGAGGAGGGTGCTGGTTTTTTCTTATTAGTCGGGGGTGGGGAGGCAGAATCTACCCCGCCCCTTTGCCCCATGCCTAAGCACCACCACTTGAACATCTATTTTAACTGCCAACTCCACTAAAATTTTGAAATGTTGTCTAAAATGACACCACCTTAAGCTCATTGTTTTTTCTACAATTGGAAAGATTATGATATTTTCCTTTCTTGTGGCTGCATAACGGCGCTTCCATGTGGTCTCTACTATGAGGCCCTATATTGTGCTTCCTTCTCTAAAACATCCTGCATCAACATTTATTTTTACCCAAGGATGAGAAAAACCAAACAGCTCTTGCACTCTTGCAATACATGGATACAAGTTTTCCTTCAATAGTGTTGCAACAACCTTCAGGGGGTTTGTAACAACTAATTATATAGTTTGGGATTTTTAGACCACTGCTTTTACTAGAGTTTCCTTTTAGGCCTGTGAGAGACATTTCTTTCTCCATCCATTAATTTTGTTCCACACCCTTTCTTGAACAAAAGATAAGATATATTTCTTTGACTTGCCAAACATCACAGGTTGCCCCAAATATTTAAGATAAAACTTTTGACTTGGTTGTCCATTGATGAGAATTTGACAAGACACCGTGGTGATACACTTTGCAATTCTCTCTACCAATGAGTTTGGAAATCCCATAGAAAGAAGCATGGTCTTAGCAAACTCCCACTCAATGGAATCATAGGCATTCACCATGTCCAACTTCGTAGCCATTTGGGGATTAGGCAATGAAAGCTTTGTTAATATTTTATGGAGCCTCACCCTCATTAAGGATTTCAAGAGATAGAGTTGGACATCCCTTCCCACAATGTACCAATACTTCTAGAAAAATAACTAGTAGTCCATCTTGTCCTAGAGCTTTTAATGGGTGTATTTGATCTAAGGCTTCTTTAACCTCATATGACGTGAACCTATGATTATTCCACTGTGAATATGTGCCTCAAATCATCTAACTAAAGTTAGTTAAACTTTAGTGGTTGTTATAACTACATTTAGTCAAGTTAGTTATGATAGATGGTTAGTTAGTTTGCTTGTGTATATTATAAGTAAAGCTGTAATATTGTAGCAAATGTAATGTTGTAATGTTGTTGTAATAGCAAGAGTTGGAAAACTAAGAGATGCATATGCAATACATGATTCATATAAATCCAGAGAGAGAAGATTAAAGGGAGAAAAGAAAGATTGAGAGAGAGGCTAGTCTTGCTGGTTCATAACTTTCAATCTTGAGAAGACTTTAATCTTATAAAGTTCAATTAACAATAGTGGATTAATCTTGCTTGCTTGCCCGTGACGTAGGTCTCATCAATTGAGACGGAACACGTAAATTCTTGGTGTTATTCTTCCCTTATCCTTCTTTAATTTTCGTTTGCATTGATTGAGAAAACTAGTTTACAAAACTGCAGAAAGAAGAAACAAGAATGTTCTCCGTTTTCTGATTTTCTGGATTTTTTGTTCTGCCAACACTACGCCAAAAATGACATTTTATAGCGCGTCTTTTATAGCGCTTATTAAATACAAGCGTTGTTGTATGATATTTTAAAAATAACGGAGGATACAACAACGCTTTTTTGACAAGCGCTGTAAAAGACTTTGATTTCACATAATTAAAGGACCTATTAGAGCGCTTTTTGGAAAAGCGCTGTAAAAAGATTTTTTTAAAAAAATAAGGAGGTCTTTTACAGCGCTTTTGGACAAGCGCTTTAAAAAGTCTGTAAAAAAACGCTGTAATAGACTTTCAAAAAATAAAATAAGGAGGTCTTTTACAGCGCTTTTTAAAAAAGCGCTGTAATAGGCTTTTAAAAAATAAAATAAGGTATTTTACAGCGCTTTTTAAAAAAAGCGCTGTAATAGGCTTTTAAAAGTAAAATAAGGAGGT
>NC_021164.2:21308242-21309682 GCF_000331145.2 Cicer arietinum | reverse complement strand
AGGTCTTTTACAGTGCTTTTTAAAAAAAGCGCTGTAATAGGCTTTTAAAAGTAAAATAAGGAGGTCTTTTACAGTGCTTTTTAAAAAAAGCGCTGTAATAGGCTTTTAAAAGTAAAATAAGGAGGTCTTTTACAGTGCTTTTTAAAAAAAGCGCTGTAATAGGCTTTTAAAAAATAAAATATAACAGTAAATCGCTTCAGTTTCCTCTTTATTACATAAACTTCACTACACTTCAGTGTCCTTCTCCTCTTCATTATCCTTCTCATTGCGAACCCTAATGTCCTACGAACCATATTGTTAACCATCTCCATTGCAAATCATCTCCATATTTGTTACTATCCCTACGAACATTATTACATACTCTTCTCAATGAGAACCCTACTCTGTCCTACGAACCGTTCGTATTTCTGCGCATTTTCGCTGTTTCTTCTTAAACGAAACCGTAACCTTATGAACTCTACGTATTTCTTCGCACTCTTCAGGTATTGTATTCATTTATTCATTTATTTCTTATATATATATATATAATGTGTCTGTTAATGCTAATAATCACATTTATTTGATAGTGTTTTACAAGTTTTCCGAGCTCAAATGGGTGCTACAGTGTCGAAGCAAAAATCAAATAAATCACATGGATTCCAATAAAGGTTTGAAATGTATGGCTTTAAAATTTCATTAACAATCAATATACAAATATTTATTGACTTATATGTTTTATTTTATAGTGCTCTCGTCAAACTAACAACATAGACTGTGGATACTGTATATTACGATTCATGAAGGAGATTGTTGTTATAATCTCAAAAAGAGATCTAATTGAAATAAAGGAATGGATATTACAACGCTTTTTTTAAAAAGCGCCGTAAAACTAATACAACAAGCAGCGCGTTTTTAGAAGAGATTTACAGCGCTTTTTATTTTATTTTAAAGAGTGTTGTTGTATCTTTTTACAGCGTTGGATACTACAGCGCTTAATTTTTTGAAAAAGCGCTGTAAATGGCTTTAAAAAAGCGCTGTAAAATACCATTTTTCGCGTAGTGCAAGAACGTTCTCCGTTTTCAACAGAAAACAAAGAACGTTCACTGTTTTCGTTTTTTCTCTGCAATTGTTTGGTTTTCTATTTTGTTGGTTCACTCTTATTGCAGATCCCAATATTGTTTTAACAAATATTTTACAAAAAGTCTTCCCTCCAATACTTGGCAGGTTTGTGTAGCATTTGTAAGATTACTCGATTTGAACATCCTCTCACGAAAATCAATTAAGACATGTTCCACTTTCTCCTTTATGTGCCATTAGGCTCGCTTCTCATCTTTGAGCTTTCTTATTGCATTTATTTTACCCATCTGTTTGGCATTCTCAAAGAAAATTTTGGTGTTTTTATCCCCGTCCATTAACCAAAATAATCTAGTCCTCTGCCTCCATAACGTTTCTTCTCTTTCC
>NC_021164.2:21303647-21308232 GCF_000331145.2 Cicer arietinum | reverse complement strand
ATGAAACATCAATTGTCTCTTCCTTTCCCCTTTTGTTTCCTTACTTGGACCTTTCCCTTTGGAACTCATACTTCCCTTATGTCAATCCATTTTTTGTTTCCTTATTTTTTCATTTCTTTTTAGTTCCAAGAACGATAGAGGAAATATAAATAGTCCTCAAGGTCTCAACCACTCCCTCAATAGCTTTAATAGTTTCTTCACCATTTAACATTTGAACCTCCTCAATATTTATTTCTTTTGCTGAAGCAACTATTGGCTGGTTTATAACAACCTTTAAGGTTTTTTCCTCCCCCGTTTCAAAACATTTACTATAATTTGTAGAGGAAAAAAGAGACTTGCTGCACGTACCTAAGTTTGGTTCTTTCTTCATTTCCACTTCCATTTATGGAAGTGGGGAGGCTCTCATCCATGCTCCGTATGCTTGCTTTTGTTCTTCAACACTCATATAACTCTCATCTTTTCTCCCTTTTTCTTCTTCACATTCCTTCATTTGGTGTCCAATTATTCCACAAAAATTTGGGAGACGCTCATACTTGAAGAATATCTAAAGGTTTATTTTTTGATCTTTCAACATTGTTCCTCTTTTCAATGGGTTCCTAAGATCTATAGCCACTTTGATTCTTAGGGATCTTCCCATATTCTATTACTTTATCTCGTATTAGCTTCAATAAACTTCCCAATGGCATCACCAATTTTCTTTGCCATTAAATTAGATCTCACTTTTAGTGGTAAGGCATATATTCTTACCTAGAAAGAAATAACATGTAGCTCCAATTCTGACGATTGTTCTACACCTGAGATCTTTTCTATTATTAAGAGATTACAATCGAAATTCCATGGACCTGATTGTAGAACTCCCTCTGCATCCCTTCATGTTGAAAAATGAAGAGGAAAAGGTTTTTGTTTAAATCCCGGATCTCTACTTGTTTCTTCAATTTCCAAGCCTAGAACATAATTATCTTGAAGGCGCATATGTTATATGAGACGTTGTTCCAAATTTTCCCAACCAAAGTGCAATGAAAACACGCCTCCTCACATAATACATCTTCTTCAACTGTTATTCCTTCCCTTGTCTCCTCCATAAGCTTCACAGATCTCTCCTTGACCATCCTTCCTCCACCACCAAGCACCAACAAAACCACCTTTGAGATCTATCAAGAAATACTAAAGATCCAAAGTCAAGAGAAGAGCCTTACAAGGAGGCGAAAACGCTAGCACATGGTTAGATATGAAGCCACCATGTGAGATGGAAGAGGCCATAATACTCTCGAATGAACCGCCACTTAATTCTAGTAGAGCCAGAATCAGGGATTTATCCTGGTGGATCGTGTTCATTAATATTGAGTGCATTGAAAGGTTGATATTTCTCACTTTGGTGTTCTTACTCAAGAGTGTAAGGAAATATTGTCTATTAGAATTAACCTTTTAGTTAAATTTACTAATGGAAAACCAATATGGTTGCCCATTTACGGTGAAAAAGACCATATTTTTACATTGTTCTCATTATTTGAAATTTGTATTCCTTGTATCAAGAACATTATTGTTAATGATATATATCGAGTATTTTGCCTCAAATTTTTTTGTACCATCTTATTTATTAATAATCCACCTTATACTTACAACTATTTAAACAAATAATAGGCTTCATTCCAATTTTGATTCTTTTGTTTTGTTTTGTCTTTTTTTATAAACAATTTTGATTCCCTTATTTTTAGCGATTTGTGAAATTGTTCCCCAATTTTAAAATCACACAGGATTGGTCTTTATCAGATTTTTTAACTAAAAGATGGTGATATAACATATTTTAAATTTCATGGCGTATGATGTGATGATGTTGAATAATTAATAATTATGAAATTGCAACAAAATTCTTTAAAAACTCTAGTTTTAACTTATAAAATTATTGATTTTTGTAATTTAATTAATAATATAAATAATTAATGCATCTTGATAGATCTCCGTCATGATATCATATGCCACATTATTTTAAATATGTCAAATCATCATTTTTTTAGTTAACAAATGTTAAAGATGGACCAAAACTATTAGATTTTTAAATAAAGGACCAATATGCGAATTTGTGAAAATTGAAAAACTAAAAATGCAACTAAATTTAAATAATATAATGTGTTTCGTTGATATTCTAAAATGATGTATACTATGAGACAATGAAATATTCTAAATGAAAAACTTACAATATAAAACTTATTTTGAAATTACCTGTTATTCTGGTAACAATTTCCATACCATGATTTTCCTTATCCTCGTCATGACTAATTTCCATATCATCATTGTCATTGCGTAGTTCAATAAGTTGATGAAAATCAATTTGTCTTCTCACAGAAGAATTGTTAGCGATTGAATTTTGTTGATTTTCAGAATTGACAACAATATTATTTCCTTCTGATGGTTGAACTGAAGTTTGCTCCTTATATATATCTATTGGAAAGGGCATACATATTTTTGGATCCTTTTCCCGCATTTGAGATGTGAAACCACTAAATTAAATAATCATAAGAGATGTGTTAAGATGTTGAAATCCAATTAAATAATCAAATATAAGTATTTGCAAGTTATTTGTTTTTTTATGGTTTAATTGCAGTTTTAGACCTCTTATTTTAGCTGAATCACGAAAATAATGTCCCTATTTTATTTATCCTCAGTTTTGGTCTCTCAAATAGAATTTTGATCAAAAACTTGTTGAATTGTCCCCTTTTTTGCGCTTATTTTAGCCACACAATGTCTCAAAATTTCGCGGTACAACAATTCTACTTGAAATCTATGATCATAAATAATATGGTGTGACTTAAAAATATATTAGTAAAAAATTAAAATATATTAATAAAAAATAATTAATATTTTATTTGTAATTTAAAATAAAAAATAATTTATGAAACATATAAGTATTTTAAATGACACACACAATTTGATATAGAGGAAATATGTTATAGTCATCATCACTACCATTTATGATGTATAGTTGATTTCGTAATGTTCTCTTTTAAAAAAATAATAATAATGCTACTTAGAAATTAATTTGTTTACAACTTCAAAATATTTTGTGAGTCCTCACATATAGTGGACAAAAAGACAACAATATCTCATGTTTTCAGAATAATAAAAATCGATTGTAGATTTGAGTGAAATACAAGTCTATTTTTTATTTTATTTTATAAGTAAAAATATACTGTAGGAGGTATAATGTGTAATCTAAACCCATTAATTAATAATATTATATCAACTAAATTAATTAATACAAATATTTTAATGAGTTATATATAATATATGACTATATATTCCTTACGGATAAATTATACTTAAAAAAAAATATGCCATATATATATGAAATGCAAAGTAATAAACATTCAAATTCATTTCGATAATTAAACACTCAAAAGCATTTTTGATTTAAATTATTTAAATAACATAATTAAAAATCACTTTTCAACCAAACATAAATTATATTACGATTAATTTTCTTTAAATCAAAATCAATTTTATCAAAATTAATTTTCCGTACTGCAAAACAAAAGAGATACTATGAGATGATGAGAAATAAAACTTACCGTATAGTGAAATCTTGAGAATCACGTTTACTTGGATTAGTCTTAGCATTGTATTGGGATAAATCAATATAAATTTCGTCAACCCTGATCATTGATTCCATTAACTTGATGACAATAAATAAATGACTTTAACACTTAGGCTAGCTGCATAGAACAAACAACTAATTAATATAAACAAAAAAATTAAATATTAAAAGTATAGAAAGGGAGAAGTTTCCTATGAATGAAGTCAAGCTATCATGATCTTTGTAATATTGATGTGTAGCATAAGATTCCTTTGTTCTCTCTAAGAAAAGTTCTTATAAAAAAAGCCTAAGTTATTGATAATCCAATGAAATATATACAAGCCTATACAACTCTAAGAAAAACATGAGAAATACTTATATATGCAAAATATTTAGACACAAATTTTTTGGACACACACATAAAAATAAAATAAAATAATAATCATATGATATGATTAAATTGTTACTCTTTTAATTTTTATTATTTATGTGTGCGCCTAAACACTTTTATATATGGGATTGTGTTTACCTAGGATTTGCTCAAAAAACATAGACCTCCCTTGCTAATTTTTCAACTTGGTTACCCTCTATTCTTCTTCATTTGTTAGAGAGAGAGAGAGGTTGTTTAAGAATATTTTCTAGTCTAAAATCACACATTTAGTTTGTTTATCTCACTTTTTTATTATTTAAACAAATTAAATTTCACATATATTTAGTTTTTTAAGTTTTGTTTGTGACTTTGTTGTCCAAGTGCGACGTTGTTTTGTTCGTCGTCTTAGTGTAGCATTTTGATTTTCTGCCCAATTGTGGCATTTTAGTTTATTTCAAGTTTGTATTTCATGAGCTTGTTGAAATGATTGAGAAAAACTCATTTAGTTGGTATCATATTTTAAGTAAGGGACTTACCGAGACTATCACCAAATTCAACATCAGCCTTACATATGATTCGTCAACATGTGGTTGAATTTGTCTTATTAGAAACCACCTATAGTTGATATGAGCGAACACCAACAA
>NC_021164.2:21299646-21303576 GCF_000331145.2 Cicer arietinum | reverse complement strand
TATATATTTTTTTTTTTTTTTCTTCTGTAGATGGATGACATTAAAGACTATGAATCTTGTATTATTATTGATCACTAGTCATATGTGGAAGAAATTAGTTTGATTGTTAGGATTAAACTTATGGTTTCGTTTTTCATTGGCTTCTGAAATGTTTAAGTGTATCGTTAGTGTGTTTTTGACTTTCTTGTTAATCTCAAAATGTGAATGAAAGTTGTCTCAAACTATGATCAATTTGATTGTACTATTCTCTTTTTAGCATTTGAACTAAAGTTATTATGTTTTTTAAAAAAAAATGAATAAATGAGAATATCTTAAAGCAAACTTTGTAACAACCTATTAATTAGTTTATGCAAAGCTCCTAAAAGAAGAAAATGATGGAGAAGTTGAACAAGACAATAATTCAAGTTTAGGGTAATATTAAAAGACCCAAATCTCTCTCCATATACACAAAGATTAGTCACATAAAATTACAGCCTCTAGCATTGTGAAAGCACACAAAACATACTTTTGTATTCAATAAATGCTCAATATTAATAACATAATGTTTGAACCATATAATATAGCCTTAGCAAAAACCATCTAGCAAAACTATAGTATTTTAGCTCATATTTCATTAATTGCGATGATTAATTACTTGAAGAAGTGAAATGCAAAGCTTTGACACATTTTGTTGATGAGAACAATTATTGTGACTGTATTTTTGTGGCAGAGGCTGGTGATTGTTCTAAAGAATCACTGCAATAATCATCTTGGTAGAAAGAAGTACAACAATTCTTTTAAAATTAATGTTATTTAGTACGGAGTAAATATCTAAAGAAATAAAAGAATGATAGATTGTTAATTTATTTAAAGTTGATCAAAGAGTCATCTCTATATTTGGTGGAAAATATGAGAGATAAAATGAGAAAAAAAAAAAAACTATTTCAAAACCTTTGTATTTTTCGTTAATTTCATTTTCTTATTGTAACATTTTTCTTTTATTAATCATTTTCATAAGCCGAAGTGTAATCATTGTATTGCTTTAATACTATATTACAACCTAAAGATGTATTTATCAAATACATCTATTTTTTTAACTCAATTTTCTATTATACTTGAGACCAAATAAATTATATCATAAGAAAAATTCAAATAAACTACAAACACATATATTTCGAATGATCTCAATTTGATGGAAATTAAAACAACAATCATTGGACATAGGTGCGAACAAATGAGGTTGATCAAGCATTGCATGCGACCCCTTTTCTTTACATCCAAAGAATTTTTGTCTCAATTATTAGTGATTTAAGAATAAATGATTTAAAGAACAACATACCTTAGTTGACCACTAGTTATTAAGGGTAGGATTGATCACCAACCTAAGATACCAAGCGTCATTGGTTTTACTTGTAAATCACTAGTCAAATAAGCAAAGTAAAAAATAAATAAAAAATTAAAATCAATAAAAAAAAGTGAAAAATATAAATATTGTAATTCATTTTAAAATTTCAATTCATTAATCTTGCAAGACTAATCAACTAAATTGCATACAAATTGAATAATTCAGCCTAATTTGCACTACTTAAAAAGACAAAATTAATAGCCATTTGAATGGTCCTTTGATGTCCTAAATGACCTAACTGAGCTAAGATTGTCCTTTGATGTTTGTAAGTACTCATCTCAAATCATAATAACTAGAAACTCTAAAATTCAAAATTCCTTCAAAACCCACAAACTCGCATAGGTTCTTTTAAGGTTTAATTGGTAATCTCCTTCATATTTAACTTGAAGGTTAAATTCTCAGATCTGTGACTGTATCGGTATTATTTTGTAGGAATACAAATTTAAAAATTGAAAAACTCAACCAAAGAATACAAGAAAATCAATTGACACAAACTTTTATTATATATCAAGCATGATCGACAAATGTGTCGATTGCTAGACATATCTTATTGTTTGATCTACCATTTTTAATAGAGAACAACCACAATATCTCGAGAGTAAATCAACTTATTAACCTTACGATATAATGAAATCATGAATGAATTGTAGTACATAATTTAATTGAATTAAGATTTCATACCTGATTTGCTTGTTTGAATTGATTGACTCTAAACTGAATGTGTATCTAGGTTTTCTTTTAGTCAGAAGTAAAAATCTGCAACACTTTCAATGCGAGAAACCCTTATATAATATTAGTCTCTAGGGTATAGAGCAAAAATATAGGTGGTAAATGAGCCAAGCTAGAGTGTATAGGCCTATCTCGTGATGGACCGACCACATGTATCAGTCCAATTAGGTAGGCCTACCCTTTTGTGGGCTAATGAATTTGTCCAACTTTTTTGTTAAAAGTGCATAGTATTTTGGATATCTCACTAATTTGCATTTTCAATTAATTTTTATAATGCAAGAAATTCATAAAAAAAAGTTTTCATGAAATAAATCTATAATTTAATTTGAAAAAATATAAGAAATATTAAAATATTCAACATTAAATAACAATGAGAAACACTCCCTAAGGATATCACATTTCATAACCAACAATTTTTATTTGCGTAGAAGTTAAATTTAGAAAATTTTAATTATAGTTATTGCAACAAACTTCTTATATCTTTTTCAATTTCAATACTATTATAATTTTGATAGAATGTTTCTTTCAAAAATGATAAAAATGGAAAATATTTGAATTTGAAAGACACAAACTCCTTATTTATAATGGGTGCTTGCCGTGAGCAATATATCATTCAATTTTAAAAACAAAAAGATTGAATTATAACATAAAAAAACAAAAGTTTTGTATGAGTTGCTACTAATAATAATTAGGGTCTTGCTAAAGGCATGGTAGGAGATGTCACTCTTAAGCTTGACATCAACAAAACATATGACATAATTGATTGGGATTATCTACATAGGGTTATGACTATGATGGGTTTTTCAACTCAGTCGATCATTATGCTTTGTGTGGAATATGTGAACTCCTTTACCTCCTTATTTTTTCATTTTGTGGGTGGAAGGCCTTTCAAGCCTTATCAAACAAGCAAAGGCGCATGGAGAGATTCATGGCCCTAGAATTTTCATAAATGCCAAATTTATTTCACACTTACTTTTCGTCAATGATTGTTTTTTGTTCTTCACGGAAATCACTAATGAAGCTTTAGCTATATACTTTCTCGAGCTATGTCTGGAGAAGCATATGGAGTGCTAAATTTGTAGTTTGTGCATGAAGTATCTAGTGTATTGGCTCTAGAGATACTATTTTTCTTATGAATGAAAGCTAGTTATATGACGAATCCATCGTTGTTCAATCAAATCATATGAACACGCACATGCATCATTTGAAAATTGTAGACAACATCAATCTCCATTGTAAGACTAAGAACATTCCTCTTATCTCCAATTTATTAACCCCCGACTATTGTCTCAAAAATTATAAGCACTCACTTGTTCTCTTTCGTCTTCGAAGATAAAAGAATTTGGCATACTGCTTAAAATGGTATTTATTTAAATAAAAAAATACTTATCGTCTCTATATCCAAGATCTCATTGACACTTCTGAGGTCAAAATAGAAGGCTCATGGCATCTCATTTGGCGTCTATGACACAACAAGAAAACAAGCATTTTGTGAGGGCTTTTGCCCTCACAAATGGGTATAATCAGCCACAAAGGTGACTTTTGTGAGGGCTTTTGGCAGCCACAAAGAAGCTGGTCACAAAATTTTGTGAGGGCTTTTGCAGCCACAAAGTGCCAGAAACAGATTGACATTTGTGAGGGCTTTTGCAGCCACAAAAGACAGCAGTTTGTGAGGACTTTTGCAGCCACAAACGTTTGCCTTTGTGAGGGCTTAAGCCGCCACAAAGGAGAGACTGATTCTGAAATCAACGTTTGTGAGGGCCCAGGCCGCCACAAACTCTCTCCTTTGTGACGGCTTAGGCCGCCACAAATGACAT
>NC_021164.2:21266952-21292097 GCF_000331145.2 Cicer arietinum | reverse complement strand
CACTACAAGAAAAACATCATTTTGTGGCCAACTTTATAAATATTTTGTGGCCGAATAAAACTCTCACAAATTAGTGACCGAAAAAGCCCTCACAAATGTCAAAATTGAAATTGGTCTTTATTTGTGGCTGAAAAAGCCCTCACAAAATCCTTAAATATTTAACTTGATTTTGTGGTTGCCTAAGCCCTCACAAAATCACAACATTGTGATTTTGTGAGGGCTTAGGCAGCCACAAAATCCAGCTAAATATTTAAAAATTTGTGAGGGCTTTTTCAGCCACAAATAAAGACCAATTTCAATTTTGACATTTGTGAGGGCTTTTTCGGTCACTAATTTGTGAGGGTTTTATTCGGCCACAAAATATTTATAAAGTTGGCCACAAAATGGTGTTTTTCTTGTAGTGTGACTTCCTCCAAAAAGAAAGAATATTTTATGGCGCATTTGTCGTCGTTGTCCTCCTACTTGGGTGAGATTGCAAGATTGTGGAGTAAAGTGTCCCCTTAACTCTGATCTTTGTGATGTTGGGATAGAAGATAGCTACCATTTTTTCTTCTCCTTGTTCGAATAGTTGCAACGTTTGGCAACAATGTGATTTTTTTTACTCCCCTTAACAACTCTATGAATCTGCAACAAGCGCTGTAGATATGGTTTTTTGCATTTAGTATCAATTTTCAAATTTGGATTCAACCTATTTTGCTGCAGTTTTGTGGAGCATTTGGATGCAACGTAAGAATCATATTTGGAACAACATAGTAAAAGATGTTTTTGTGGTTCATGAATGCGCAAGAGATTTGTAAGGTCAAGTCAAATGCAACATTGACGCTTCCTTTTCTGTGCAGTGCAACCAGGTGGATATATGCATTATCATATGCGATGAGTTTGACCACTTTATCTTCTCCAAAAACATAATGGTTCACGCCACTTTGTGTAGTTTGACTTTATCTATTCCAATAATTATCTACATTATTATTCAATTTACATAATTAATTCTAATAAATATTGTATATTTTATGAATATGCAGTGCAATGTGAAATCTTTTTAATGTCAATACATGTAAACCAATCACGTTTAAAATTATATCTATAGTTTTGATAAAAGTAAATTGAATCTATTTATTAATTTTTTTTACACCATTAATATATATTAATTAAAAACTTATTTAAATATAAGGAGTAAATACAAAACATATAAATTTTTTATAGTAACGAGTTCATTAACTGTGCTTGTCATGGGCTCTATACTAGTTATTCTTAATTAAGACAACAATAATACATAGAGACTATTATGTGAGTAGACTGATGACCACATCTCATAGATCATAGATAAGAGATATCAAGTCGTCACAGATGTATAAATATTAGGAGTAACATTAACACTAGATTGATCCACCATGAGAATGCTACATAATTATTGTGTAATTGTCATTAGCGACTCTCATGCGATCATAGTGATTAGTCATTTGACTTGAAGTCGCTATGAGAATGCTACATAATTATTGAGTATGCTTTAAGACCATTAAACGTTGTCTGTTACAAGTCGATCATATAGGTGGTTATTAGGTCTACAATAAACCATGTGGAGTGATGTGAGTAATGTTGATATGATTTGTCTCTCCTACATAACAAGAGTTATGTCTTGGATCTATTGATATAGTGATACTATGAAAATGCATGACCACACTAGAATGGACCAATATGTCATATTGGAACCATTGGTATTTGCGCATCTACTTTGATATCGATAAATAAATAGTTGGACTTTCACGATTCCTCATTTAATACCATAAATAATGTTCTTTTACAAATCCTCATTTAAGATTGTTAGTGCAATATATCTTAAATGCATTATTCTTGAAATAATTTCAACTGAACAATTAGTCCTAGTCCATTTCTAAGTTGACTAAAAATTATTTAATGGGATAAATCTTGCTTTAACATTAGAAAGAAAATTTTGTCATAAAATACAGCAAATAGGGTGTTCTTCTACTTCAGGAGAAACATTGTTTATGTGTAACTTTTAATGATGCTTTGTTCTTTTGTGACTGAGATACTTAGATTAAAATCAAAATTTATTATCATTGTTTATAACACTCAAGCACAATTTAGATCACAAAATGACTATAATCGCAAAAACACAATTTAAGATATTTGTTATCTTTAAAACATCAAATTGACATTTTATCTCAACAATCTCCCCTTTTTTATAATGACAAATTTCTTGAATTAGATCTTTAATTTAGGATTCTGATTTTAACAAGCATGCATAATTTATCACATAGCTTCCCCCTCAATTTTAGGATCCAACAATTATGTAAAATTAGTAACAAGAAGTAAAGCAATTTTGTGAATTGTATATCATTCATATCAAACTAATCTAGTGCCATAAATAATTTTACATGAAATTTAACTATGACTTATAAACTTAAAGGTCCTAGTTTAGAAATTGGGAAAACAAAAAAAGAAGTAAGAAAGAAATAAGGTGCACAAAACGTTACTTCTTAAAAACTTAATTTAGATTTTAAAACATCAACATCGTATTTCTAGCATCTTAATCCTAATTCATTCTCCTCCTTTGTCACATCAAAAAAGAGAGGGAGTAAACAACATCAACTTCAATTAGAAAGATATGGTGATGAAGCATAAGAGGAGGAAGAGGCGAAAGGCATATAAATTTTTGAAGAGGTCGTGGTAGATTTTGGGGAGGTGGAGCAATAACAAACTTCATACATACTTCTTCAAAAATCCTTTACCTAAGAATGGCATTTTCTTTGAAGTTGTAAATGCGAAGGTTATGTAGAATCAACAATGCTTCAAAAACCTAAGGAATGTCCTTCCTAATTTTTAAAGTATTTTTCGCAATTTTGGTTCTCTATTGAAGGTCTGCATTGGCAGATTAGCTTTGTGAAAATGTTGAACCTTTAGCAATGTAGAAAGTGTTCAGGGATCCAAAATTGTCATGTAAGGTTGAAATAGAAAAAAAATGAACGGTTGAGCTTGTGGGATAAGAGCAATAGAATCAAGGCTTGGAGTTTTCACAATTTTTTTGAGTGTGTCAGACCCAAAAAGGGAAGATGAATTATTTGTAGGAGACACAAAGCATGACAAATTGTGATATATTTCGTGTTACAAATTGTTGAGCGATCAAGAAGAGAAGCTGAACTAAATTCAGTGGAGCTTATTGTCGTGGTTGTTAGAGTGGCTGTAGGCATATAGGTGTATTTAGTAATCATTTTACAGTTGATTTGATCATTTTCTATTGCATGATCAACATCAATAGTATTATCTGGAATATCAGCAACAGTCTTGTGGAGAACATTATGTTTCTTCCAAAATTGTTTCAAGCAATTGTTCCATTTTGTTTACCTACTGAGTTCTATCAACCTTTTTCTTCTTGGAAGTCCCTTGATCATCCTTGGGACTAACATCTTTAGGAGAGGATGAAACAACTCTCTTTTGGGTACGATCCTTTTTCATATGGCTAACATCTTTTTATGGCGAATTTAAAAAATGAAGTGAAAGGGACTTCATCTTTGTAAGAACTATATAGGACTATGGGTTTTTTGTTGATAGCATGGACTGCTGACATCATACGATGAAGAAACATGTAGGGCACTTATTATCATTTTCCTTAAATATAATTTTTTGATGTGGATGGTCTTATTCTGATATTGATGAAAGTTGCATGTTGCAAGCGATGTACTTAAATTTAACTTTTGTTGTTGGTAATGTTAATAAAGATGTAATATATTTGATTCAACTTGTCATTTCACTTTAGAAGTTGATTTATTAAAGCATCTATTATCTAGCCAATTTTGTTTATTTTTACTATTGTAGCACACAAACATTCGTATTTTGAAACATGAAATGTGTAATGATGTTTTGATATTGTCTACACCATCTTATCTCTTGCACCACTACGCGAAAAAACGGATTTTACAGCGCTTTTTTTAAGCCATTTACAGCGCTTTTTCAAAAAAATAAGCGCTGTGGAAACGAGCGCTGTAAATGATACAACAGCGCTTTTAAAAAAGCGCTATAAAACATGTAAATACAACGCGCGCTTGTTATGCACATTTTACAGCGCTTCTTCACAAAAAGCGCTGTAATATGCACCCCATTATATGAGTTATGGGTGTGCATTTTACAGCGCTTTCTCAAAAAGGCGCTCTAAAATGCACACCCATAACTCATATACGAGTGGGCATATTACAGCGCTTTCTCACAAAAGCGCTGTAATATGCCCACCCATAATTTCATATATGGGTGTGCATATTACAGCGCTTTCTCGAAAAAGCGCTGTAAAATGCCCACCCATAATTTCATATATGGGTGTGCATATTACAGCGCTTTCTCAAAGAAGCGCTGTAAAATGCCCACCCATAATTTCATATTATGATGGGTGTTTTGGGTTGCTTGCCCGTTCGCGATTTGCCTTACTAATATTCTATATAAAAAAAAAATAGCAATTGTGTAAAAATTTAAAATACGCTACGAATATGAATAATAAAACACAAATGCTAATAAATTAATCACTTACGACAAACGCCGGGTCAGAACGTTTGGAAACAAATGCACTCCATTCATCCTTTGATATATAATGTTGATATATCTTTGGAGGTTCAGCATTTGTGTTTCCTTCTCTATCTTTTAGATAGAAATTTGAGAGATGGGATCTAAATCCACGATGGATTTTCCCAGCAACTCTCAAAACATATGACTTTCGTTCCTCATCAAGAACAAAAGTGGTCTGCAATGAAAACAATTATAAGTAATGTATTTTACAGAAAAAAAATTATAAATGACAAAAGAGTAGATCAAAATATTTACTTGAATGTCATTCCAGATGATATCTTTGGCATCCTTCAACGCCTTATCTCTCCAGTTGTCTATTGTTATTGGGACATTTTGACGAACAACAGCCCCAATGTAGCTTACAAACATGGAGCTGTTGGGGTCAACTGGCTGACCACTCTCGTTCCAGCCAACCTAATAAACTCATATAGTAAGTACATGCCCTAAACCCTAAAAAAAGATAAAAAAACACACAGCAAACAGAGTATATATAGTATACCTCAAATTTAATGCCACTGCTCCGTGCTTTAATCACCCTTTGCATGATAGTTGCACCACGTTTGACTTCTTTTTCGTAAGTCTTAGAGGTGCCAACTTCTTCATTTTGAACTTCTAAATCTTTGTTTGTATCCATTTAACTACAACAAGTTCAACATGCACTTTAGTATAACATCAACAAGCTCAACATGGATCATGCATTATTATAAACAAACTCAACATGTATCAGTATATCTTAAAAAAGCTCAACATGCATTCTAATGATTACAAAAATTTAATAACATCAATACCTGAATAATGATGGTTCGAAGAAAGACGAAATGCAAAGAAAAGAGGGTTTGCAGAAAGTTCACAGAAATATGGTTCACAGAAATACGGTTTGAAGAAATACGTAATGAGGGTTACGTATTTCAATGAAAATATATTGTGTGAAATGGGAGAGATGATCTTGGATGGAAATAAGGTTCGAAATGAAGGAGATGATCGTGGAAATAAGGTTCGTAAAGGACGGGATGATAGGGTTTGCAAAAGAAGAGAAGAAATGAAGGTTGAGATGAAGGTTACGTAATGAAGAGGAAACTGAAGAGGTAACTGTTATATATACGTAACACTTTTACAGCGCTTTTTATAAGCCTTTTACAGCGCTTATTTTGTAAAGCGCTCTAAAAGGCTTCTTTAGTTAAATTTTTAAAAGGCTCTTTTACAGCGCTTTTTTCAAATAAGCGCTGTAAAAGACCTCCGTGTGTTATTATGTTATTTGAATGCCTTTTACAGCGCTTTTTTCAAATAAGCGCTGTAAAAGACCTCCGTGTGTTATTATGTTATTTGAATGCCTTTTACAGCGCTTTTTTCAAATAAGCGCTGTAAAAGACCTCCGTGTGTTATTATGTTATATGAATGCCTTTTACAGCGCTTTCACACATAAGCGCTCTAAAAGGCTTCTTTAGTTAAATTTTTAAAAGGCTCTTTTACAGCGCTTTTTTCAAATAAGCGCTGTAAAAGACCTCCGTGTGTTATTATGTTATATGAATGCCTTTTACAGCGCTTTCACACATAAGCGCTCTAAAAGGCTTCTTTAGTTAAATTTTTAAAAGGCTCTTTTACAGCGCTTTTTTCAAATAAGCGCTGTAAAAGACCTCCGTGTGTTATTATGTTATTTGAATGCCTTTTACAGCGCTTTTACACATAAGCGCTCTAAAATGTCTCTTTATGTTAATTTTAAGAGGCTCTTTTACAGCGCTTTTCCCAAATAAGCGCTGTAAAAGACCTCCGTGTGTTATTATGTTATATGAATGTTTTTTAAAGCCTTTTACAGCGCTTTTCCACATAAGCGCTCTAAAATGTCTCTTTATGTTAATTTTAAAAGGCTCTTTTACAGCGCTTTTTCCAAATAAGCGCTGTAAAAGGCCTTATTGTTTTTGTGTTTTGTTATGTTATGTTATTTTTTAAACAAGCTCAACATGCATGCAAAACCCACATAGTAGTAACTGGTCACCACAAAAATCCCTTCCTCTTCACCAAACTCTTCTCCTTTTATGCATCTTCTTCACAAACATCAAAGCTTACTCTTTCACAATTCAATCTCCACCTCAACACCCTTTTTATCTCTTTACATTCTCTTTCCTTCTTAAATCGAAACTTAATTGGTATTCAGGATCATTGCCATGTTGCGAAAAATGGGTTTGTGTCTGGTGTTTTTGGGGATTCCCATGATGCGTACAAGGTGTTTGAAGAAATGGGTTTGTGTCTGATGTTTTTTGGATTCCCATGATGCGTACAAGGTGTTTGAAGAAATGGGTTTGTGTCTGATGTTTTTTGGATTCCCATGATGCGTACAAGGTGTTTGAAGAAATTAGGTGTCTGATGAATATTATTTTTAAAGCTTTTTTACAGCGCTTTGTCAAATAAGCGCTGTAAAATGTCTTTTTTACTCACTTTCAAAAGAGTCGTTTACAGCGCTTTGTGTGAAAAGCGCTGTAAAAGGTATAAAACACTCATTATTTTATTTTTAAAAGGATCTTTTACAGCGCTTTTTAAGATAAGCGCTGTAAAATGTCTCTTTATTTTATTTTTGTGTTTGGTTTATTTGGGTTGGGATGACATTAAAAACATTTTTATCATTGTTTATTGGATTAAAAATATTGTTATCATTGTCTTTATCACAATACTTTAGGAGATGATGAATTATTAGAAATGAGTATTCTGAAGAATCTATATATATATATGCACTGAGCAAAAGAGAATCTCTCTATTCAGTTCAGTTCAGTTCATGTAAATTACTAATTTATATTCAGTTCAGTTCATGTAAATCAAGCTAAATATAAAACACTCATTGTTACATGAACTTGGTATAAAACACTCAAATCAAGCTAAATATAAGCAGAAAATAAATTAATCAGAAAATAAATTAATCAGAACTTAGTATAAAACACTCAATTCAGATTACATGCATATTTACAATAACACAGTTCAGATTACATGCATAGCTTATATAAAACAATTAAACATATATATACATTAAGATGCCCTTCTTCTTTTCCTGGTGACATTCACATTTGTTTGTCCATTTACAATACGAAACGATGGATTAATCCAAATTCCCTCATCATGATCATCTCTAAGATATAAACCATCATCAGTTGAATCAATTTCATGTGGTTGTTGTGATGTTGCAAATAAAAGATCATTACCAACATCTTCATCATTATTGTTATCATCACTTATTTTATTGGTCGATAGGACAACAGACCATTTATCATTAGAAGGATCAGTGACATAAAACACTTGTTGAGCTTGCGACGCTAAAATAAAAGGCTCGTCTTTGTATCCCACCCTATTAAAATCGACAAGCAAGAATCCTGACTCATCAATCCGAACGCCATTATTATTATCGACCCACTTGCAACCAAATATGGGAACACGAAACATTGTGTAGTCTAACTCCCATATGCGCTCGATAACCCCAAAATATGATAGATTTGCATATATTGGGTTTTTGTCTTTTGCACTTGAGACATGCATCGCTTCAGCTACGAGAGTGACTCCACTATTTTGCATAGTGGTCTGATCATCTTGTTCTTTGGTATAAAATGTGTAGCCGTTAATAACATAACCAGTGTAAGAAAAGACATGTAAGCTCGGACCATTTGCTAGCCACCTCAATCTATTTGAAATTGATCCGGGGTCTATATCAAATTTTGACATTATGTGATTTTTTAACCATGTTACAAAACTTCGATTGTGCTCTCGAGTTATCCAATTTTGATTCCTATTCATGTTCAAACGAGATAACTGATCAATGTGTATTGTAACATACGGTTGAACCTCATCATCATTGTGCAGAACATACAATTGTGCCTGCTCCCATTCTGTCCTTGATATAGTCAGTAGTCTCCTTCCAGTTATCCCTTCTCCTGATAGTCTTCCCGAATGACGAGACATGGGAAGCCCTATGGATTCAACATTGGACAGATATTCAGTACAAAATTCAGCAGCCTCTTCAACAATGTATCGTTCAGCAATACAACCTTCTGGTCGACTTCTACTTTTTACGTACCCTTTTAATATTTTCATATATCGTTCTATCGGATACATCCATCTCATATAAGCTGGCCCACAAAGTTGTGTCTCCTTAACCAGATGAACAGTAAGGTGAACCATTATATCAAAAAACGATGGTGGGAAATACATTTCAAGCTCACACAAAGTAACAACAATTTCCCTCTGCAATGTCGGTAATTTCTGAGGGTCGATCACTTTACTACAAATTTCCCTGAAGAAGAAACATAATCTAGTTAAGGCTAGTCGAACTTTTTCAGGTAAAATGGAACGTATACCTATTGGTAGCAAATGCTCCATTATAATATGACAATCATGGGTCTTCAAACCTTTTAACTTGAGGTCTTTCATACAAACCAAATTTTTAATGTTCGAAGAGTATCCTTCTGGAACTTTAACTTCGTGTAGAAATTTACATAAAACAATTTTTTCCTTTCTAGATAGAGTATGAGCGGCTGGAGGTAGATATGTGCGATTTCCTTTCTTTACTGGAGCCAGTTCATTTCTTATTCCCATATCGACCAAGTCCAATCTTGCATTGACGCCATCTTTAGACTTTCCTGGAACATTGAGTAACGTACCAATAACACTTTCAAATACATTTTTCTCAATATGCATCACATCGAGGAAATGTCTTACATACAATGACTTCCAATATGGCAATTCAAAGAAAATTGACTTTTTCTTCCACCCAGTTTTCACCAGCTCTCCCGCAAAAGGTTTGCCAAATTTATTGGTCAAACCTTGTACTTTTTCAAGTATTTGATATCCAGTCGGTGCTAAAGGAGCTTTACCTTCCTCTGATTTTCCATTGAATGCATTTCTCCACCCACGATACTGATGACTATAAGGTAAAAATCTACGATGTCCAAGAAACACATTCTTCTTACAATGTTTCAACCGCATCCAATTTGTACTCTCTTCACATATAGGACATGCACACTGACCTTTAATGCTATATCCTGATAAATTACCATATGCTGGAAAATCATTAATTGTGCCGAACAACATAGCCCTCAAATTGAAACATTCTTTCTTATACCCATCATAAACTTCCACACCTGTCTCCCACATACTTTTTAAATTTTCGATTAGAGGAGTCAAGTATACGTCGATATCATTCCCCGGTTGTTTGGGTCCAGAAATTAACAGAGACAACATCATAAACTTACGCTTCATACATAACCATGGAGGTAGGTTATATATTACCAAAATCACAGGCCACGTGCTATGTGAGATGCTTTGAAGACCATGTGGATTCATTCCATCAGTAGAAAGTGCAAGTCTTAGATTTCTTGACTCTATCCCGAATTCAGGATACTCGTGATCAATTTTTGCCCATTGTGGGGAATCTGCAGGGTGTCGAAACATTCCATCTCTAATTCTTTCATCTGCATGCCATGTCAAGTGTTTTGAATCTTCTTCACTGCGATACATGCGCCTAAATCTTGGTATTATAGGAAAATACCACACGACTTTTGCTGGAGTAGATTCTTTCTTCTTATATCGAGAGACATTGCATTTCGGACACGCCTTAAGTAGTTCATATTCGTTTCGAAATAAAATGCAATCGTTAGGACACGCATGAATCCTTTCGTAACTCATTCCAATAGAACACAAAATCCGTTTAGCCTCGTAGGTTCGACTGGGAAGTTCATTATCATCTGGCAACATATCTTTTATGAGTGTTAATAATTCTGTAAAGCTTTTATCAGACCATCCATTACTCGCTTTTAAGTTGTACAACTTTAATATCGCTGACAGTCTTGTGAATTTAGTACAACCATTATATAATTCTTTCTCTGCATCACTCAACAAACTTTCAAACATTTTAGGACAATCTCGAAGATCTTCTTCAACTGCTTTTGCAATCTCATCAACTCGGTCCGGCTCATATGTATCTGTATCGAAATCAGTTGAAGCATATGTAGAACTATTCTCAAAATTAATGTTTCCTTTTTTTTTCTCACCATGTCTTATCCAACATGTGTAGCTTTGATCAATTCCATTACATACTAGATGTCCTTCTAATTCATCTTCTCTAACACGTTTTCCAAAACAACATTTTAAACAAGGACAAACTACTCTATTTGGATCTTTTGCATTCTTCACTGCAAACTCAACAAACTCCTTCACTCCAATTTCATACTCTTTTGACAATCGATTGGCTGAAATCCATTTCCTATCCATATTATACCACCTATATAAATGCAGTAACAAAAATAATAAGCTTTCAAAACATATCAACAAGTTTCAAAAAGAAACCAATATCAACTAACAATTTCAAAACAGAACAGATCATGTGGTATGAGTTTTTGACAATTTTTGACAATTTCAAAACATAACAGATCATGTGTAAAAAATACCTTAGACAACGTAGATGGCCGCACAGTACGTAGAGGATATTAGGGTTCCCAACGTATATAATTATTTGAAAGATGTAGAGGATATGAGGGTTTCCAACGTATATAATTATTTGAAAGATGTATTTTACAGCGCTTGTGAAAAACGCGCTGTAATAGGTAGTTAAATTCAATGAAAGCGCATGTGTTTTACAGCGCTTGTGAAAAAAGCGCTGTAATAAGTAGTTAAATTCAATGAAAGCGGATGTGTTTTACAGCGCTTGTGAAAAAAGCGCTGTAATAAGTAGTTATATAATTATTTGAAAGATGTATTTTACAGCGCTTGTGAAAAAAGCGCTATAATAGGTAGTTAAATTCAATGAAAGCGCATGTGTTTTACAGCGCTTGTGAAAAAAGCGCTGTAATAGGTAGTTAAATTCAATGAAAGCGCATGTGTTTTACAGCGCTTGTGAAAAAAGCGCTGTAATAGGTAGTTAAATTCAATGAAAGCGCATGTGTTTTACAGCGCTTGTGAAAAAAGCGCTGTAATAGGTAGTTAAATTCAATGAAAGCGCATGTGTTGTACTGCGCTTGTGAAAAAGCGCTGTAACTGATACGCGAAAGCGCTTCCTTTTACAGCGCTTTTTTGACAAGCGCTGTAAAAGCCTTATAACGTGATGCGCAAACGTTATATGACCTACTACAGCGCTTGTTTTACAGCGCTACATCAAAAGCGATGTAATAGGTTCCGTTATTTTTAAAATATAATTACAACAACGCTTGTGTTTAGCAAGCGCTGTAAAATGGGCGCTGTTAAATGTCATTTTTGGCGTAGTGCACCATCCTAATATGAAATAATTTTTCCTCTAACAATATATTTTTTTCTATGCTCATTCTTATGTGGTTTTTTTTATGCTCATTCTTTTGTTAAATAAAGACTAGATAGTTGGAGTGAATGGTGTGTTACGTTTAATAAGATCGATCTCAATAAATTGGCAGACTAACCTTGATGCAAATTTGTAATTAGATGATGGTCTTTAACGAGTGTCTGTTGACATGTTTGTCTCCTGAAAAAAAGATGTACTCATTTCTAGCATATGATCCATTGAATATATTATCTTGATTAGCTTCCATTAAAGAGAAATGAACTATTGATTCCAAAAGCGGGGATGGCCTCGGGGAGGTGATTGCAGAGGCTAAATCTATCCTAGATTTTCGTCGAATTTTGATCTTACTATAACTAATACCTGTTTTGTGAAACACGAGGAACATCTTATCACATACAAGAGAGGGGTGCCATATTCCCAATTTTATCTATTTTGTATAAGGAAATCATATATTAAGATTTGAATGGACTAAAAAATTCATCAAGAGAGAGCTTGACAAACCAACATGGAGTCTTGGTTATGGATGTTAGGGTTAGAAGGTCAAGTAGTGACATTTGAAGGGTGAAAAAAATAAAGGATCTTCCAATACAAGTTGTTTTAGGGAGATTTTATTGGGAGCCACAAGGAAGGGCCAATAATATGTATGACAAGATGCAAAGATGATTAAAAATGTAGCAGAAGAGATGTTGGACAAAATGAAAGATTTGGGCCTTGAGGTAAAAAATCTTGGTGGTGGAATGAAAGTGTGAAGAATAAAGTTATAATAAAAAGATAATATTTTAAGCATTGGTTTAGGTGTCAAAATGATGAAAGTTGGAAAATAAAATAAAAAATCTAAAAATGATACCAAGAAGGTGGTGGATGAACCGAGAACTAAAGACTTTAAGGGTTATACCAAGCCTTAGGCACCAAGTAGGTAGAGAAATCTATGTATAGAATGGTTAAGTGGCAAGAAAGAAAGACAATGGATTTGGACCAAGTGAAATGTATGAAAGATGAAGAACGTAAAATTTTAGTTCAAGATAAAGATATGAAGGATAAGTGAAAGAATTATTTTCATAAATTATTTAATGAAGGCAACAAGATTCTACCGGAGGATGAAAATTACTCGATTATGTCAAGGTATCATTCGATTCAATAATGGAAATGTATGGAATCCCATGCTTTATAGGGATAATCTACTGGGTGGAAATTTGACAACTCAATATCCCTCCTAAACAACCCCATCTGCTTCGAAATATTCTACACAATGTTATCCCTACAAGACAACTTTTGAACATAGGAAGAGATGTTTGCTCTACTGTATGTCCTAGATACAACACTCATATAGAAACGATGTACCATGTTTTTAAGGATTGTCCAAATTGTAGTGTTTGTAGGTGATGTCCTCCTCCTTAACTACTCCAAATCAACTACAATGCTCATTTGACTATGGATGACTGGTGAGGACTAGGCGTGGTGGGGTAAAATTCTAAGGGTTGTTTGATCATGGCAACCCCCTTCCTCACAACAACATTCCAAGATATCGCTTATACCGAGGCTAGGTGCGGTGTTCATGTGATTGGGATTAGCAAGGAATACGACCTCTACCCATCACATATTGAAAATTATTATTATGGTTTGGTTTCCTCTCTGAATCTGAAATTGTTTCCTAACACTTATTGTGGAAGTTTTGTTGAGCACTATTGTTTAGTTGCATCTAGGATTGAAACCACTTCCTTGGTTTAACAATTTCTCTCCTTGTATCGTGGGACTTGGCCCAAATCTAAACATTTGATTAGTAATTTCCAAAAAAGTAACAATGAAAAAAAAAATAAAAATAAAAAGAAACCAAAATGTTATATAAAAAATGGATAATCAATCATTTTGGTCATCAAATATGTCATGTAGAACAAAGAACATACAAAATGGAGGTTTGAATTGCGTTTTATTTTAAAAACGTTTGAACATTATTAAAACAAGATGATGAAAATAAAGAAAATTGAACATAAACACAAAACAACACAGCCAAATTATCCCGGTTCACCACAAAGACTGTAGCTACGTTCATTCCCTATAAACTAAAGGATTGAATCCTCTAATTCATCAACATAATCACACTTCCATTGAACATCAACTAGTCAAACTAACTGTGTTCAAGTCTTTGTAACCTCCAAGCTTATTAAAATCAAATTGTTGAAGAATGAAACCACTATTGGGCTAGGTTACAAAAATGAAATGTTTAAGAGTTTCTGAATGACTCTTACAAGAAGGTGTTTACAAAGTTGTATTCTCATAAAATTGTTTCTCAACACTTATACAAAAATAAAAGATAGAGAGAAAGAGTGCAGAGACGATTGTATTGTGTTTATTGTAGTGCATTTTTGTTGTTGTATTCTTCAATGAGGGTTGCACGCCCTTTTATAGTGAACTTTATGGTTTTTTGGTTGTTGTTCTAATTGCAAGAAATCATCATGTATCATGAAGTTTCTTATCAAATCTTCAGAGATTGATTCGCCATTAAACCTTGTCTAGAAATAATCTTATATTTTGTATCTTGATATGGAGACAAATAGAGCAGATGATATCTTGATCAGAGTATGTCACATAAACCTTCAAATAAATAATGGATTCAGAATGTTGAGCAGATGGTGCACAAAATTTGTCTTCTTTCGAGCATTGACTTTACATTGAAACATTGACTTTTCATTAGAACATTGGCTTTTAAACAGAATCAAACGATCAAATGCTTGCATGATTATCAAAGACAAACAAACACTTGTTTTTGTCGCTCTTATCAGATGCAGACGATCAAATGTTTGTTGTAGTCATCAAAGCCAAACTAATTAGAGCATTGCTTGCATTATTAGAACACTAGAGGCCTCTTTGAAATTGTGTTCACCAAATTAGAATACATAAATCAAAGGAAATTCTTGGTATTCCTTTAACTTAGTCCAATCACAAAAGGGTGCAACATAAAGTCATTTGAAAATAAACCTGATCTAGTAACTGGACATTTAAATAGAACATTGGTGCTTTAAATTGTTCCCACAAAATAATTTTGTTATCATCAATTCAAGTAAAGGCTATAGTTCTTCAAACCTACTTGGTTCTAACATGTGAAATTTTGTAGAATAATCTTTGATTGTAGAGGTGTCAAATTTCAAAGCATCGTATATATTGGCCCCAATCCACATATTGGAGGGGTCCAAAAAACCTTTTGGCTAAAATGACCCACTTAATGAAGCTTACAAGATCAAAAAGCCCACAAAACCATGTAGGCATAGTGGGTCCCTTGGCCCATTTTTTTCAATTTTGTTTTTCAACATGATTTAAAAAAAATATTTGTGTAGTATCTTCATCAAAAGTTTAATAAAACGTATTATATGATACATATTTATGAGTTTTCACTTGACAAAATAGTAGATTTTGATGTTTTTGACGGAAATGATACAAAAACAATCTAAATAACTACACAAAAATCATTTAATCGTATACCAATTGACAACAAACAATTTCAAATATAAACACCAATAAATGAAGTTCATCAAAATTTGATACTTAAATTATCAATATAAGAAGATCCTCATATTAATTAAGTATTATCATAAGTAATCATGAAAAACTCTATTCCAAAGAGAAAGAACCAATATTCTATCTAAACATAGCTAACACGAAGTAACAAGTAAAACCAATTGAAACAAAACACTATCTTGTCATCCAAAAGTCTCATGAGGGATAGATAGTAGTACTAGATTCATCCTTACAAATAGGAGTATTGTATCCATCATCATCATCATCTTAAAAACACATACAATTGAAACAATTAGATAATCAATGTTGAGATAATTATGCAAGATAAAATAAATTATAATAATAAATATTACGATTTAGATTTTCATTAAATCCATATATTCAGTTTTGAGTACAAATCAATATTTGGACGTGTTCAAGAAGAATGGAACTTGTGTATTTGGTGAGAACACATCCACCAATATTGAAAGAACATTCTCATGCCACTGTGGTAATAGAAATATTAAGCACATCTCATGTCATTAAGGAGAGTACATGATACTTTTTCCCATAAACCTCCCAATAAAGGAACCTCAAAAGCTTCGTAGTGTTCTTTATCAAGTTCAATGGACTTTTCTTCAAGATATACAATCACTCTTCTCGGTGATAGATGTAGACTGATTTTGAAAAGCTTTAAAATCCTATAATGTATAATAAATCAATATCAATGTTAGTAATCTAAAAGTTAGAAGGGTTGAAATGAAATAAAGTTAATGACTATTTTAGCATAAAAAGCTTACACTTATGATATTACATATCTTAGCCTTATTTCCTTCTCTAGATGGCTTAAACAATCAGATGGTATATTGGGATGAGTGAGAGGGGGGAAAGTGAAAAAGTTTACACTTATGATTTTACATTTCTTAGCCTTATTTGGATGGCATAAACAATCATATGGTATCTGGTTTATAACTCCAATATGCCACTTGTAAAAAGTTAAAAACTTTTCTATATTTTAAGGCACTTTCAAGCATTAAATATGTCATATATCACCTTGTACACACACCTTATCTTAAACCACCACTAATGCTTATTTTCGCATCAATGACACAATCTTTAAGTTTGACCATTCTTTCACCAAATCCTTTAATATACTTGACACTATATCTATTTTCTATAGTGCTTCATTGGCCACTTTTTAACCTTTCTGAACAATTAAGTTAAGTATGTGGGTTTAGTTCGAACATGAAAATACTCACCATCACATAGAAAATTGCTTTATACAAAAAGATGTAGTTTCAAAAAGATGTTGTTCTCATTGGAAGAGGCATTATCCAAGGTAATAGAAAACATTTTATTATCTATTCCCCATTTCTTTAAGCAATGAGAAAAGTGACTTTCAATACAATACCATTGTGTGGGGGTTTCACTCGACAAAAGTTAATAACATGACTGATTAACTTTCATTGTTCATAAAAAAAAGAGTGGTTAAACAAATATAACCCTCACTAGTAGATGTTGTCCAAACATATGATTTTAGACAAATTTGATTTGGAATTCTACCCATGAATTCCTTAAGCTTAGTCTTCTCTGTGTTAAATCTTTTTCAATATTCGAAACAATGGTACTCCTATAGACCGTTTGAACATAAAGATTCAAATAATGCACCCATACTCGAATTTTATCGTACTTAACAAAGATAAAAGGAAGATCATGTGCAATACTAGCTTCTGTAAACAAATCACGATGGTGTTTTTTTTGTTTTTTGTTGATTCTAATCATGTTAGACAACTCATCTTGATAAAAAAAAGATTTAATAAGATACTTTTACAAAGAAAACACATAACAAAATATATGTGAAGTCCCATAATTTTGGCAAAACTTAGGGTTTTTCCAATATTTAATTCATTACTACTAAGATTCCATGCAACCTTTCCACCCCATCTTCATCTTTATCGATTTTTGGAAAAAAACTTCTAAATTGTGGACATTGGTTTCTTATGTGAATTGATATTTCCAAATACTTCAAAAGGAACTTAATCAACCGTTTCATCTTCTATATTCATGTTCATATTCATAGATTCCATACTATAACATAAAAAAGAAGTTACTATGCATGTAAAAAAAATAGCATACAATTAATCATAGGATAACTTGAGATTGTTAAAATAAAATTGTATATAGTCAAAGAACTTAAGCATGTAGCTAGCCAAGTAAATAACTAATAAAGGACATTATAAATGATGCACCTGGAAGGTCACCGGTTCAGAGAATCCAACTTCACTTTCTTCCAATATGAAAATAGGTGAATGATTAAGCATGATGGGAAAGTTTTGATATAACCACATAAAAAGCTTCAAAATAAGCATAAAAAAGTGCATAAAACCACAATTCATCTATTAGGAAAACCATTTTTGCATATAGTAGTCTCAAATTCACAATCACAAGAACAATTCAAATTCAATCTCAAAAACCTCTATTTCTATTAAAATGAAGTAATGGGTATGTGAAAAAAATTCAAAAATTATTTGGAATCTTAGTCCTATCAAAGATTCAAGAACAACAACGCATAATGAAAGTTACTAAGCCTTTATAGCAGATTCATAATCGAAGATAGAAAAACTATAAAGATTTTTTCATAATCGTAGGACTTTTATCTGAAAGTACATGAAAGTTCGAAAACGACCGTAACAATAATAGAGGCCTGAAGATCGAGACAATGAAGCTTACCATGGAAGAAGGTAACATTAGCAGAGGACGAAAAATGACTGTAATAGTGCATGGAATGAGAATCAACGGTGAAGGAAGAGAAAATGGATCTTGAGAAGTTATTGCACATTGCTAGTGTTCCAAATTGTGTGTTATGTGTTCCCAAATTGTGAGTAGGAAATGAAATGGGGCCCAGAGCCCCTTGACTTGGGTCCAAAAAAAATAATAAAATAGTTGGTTAGAGCCCAAAAAAACTCCTTAACAAGGGGTCTCTATTATACCTCTTCATGTGGGGACTCGCCCCCAACCAATTTACAAAATAACTTTGTATGTATTTATTCAAGTATTTTATATATTATATTTATTTGTATATTCACTTAATATGTGTATAAATTTATTTTATATCTGATTTTTATTGTTGTTACATGCCTCACAACAATGTCATAATTTTTCATTTGTTTCATGGTTAAATTTTAAATTTTATAATTACTAATTTTATTAAAAATAAGAGAAATAAAATTATCTTCTTACGTTGATGGGTCTTGGTGGAGACTGTGAGGATCCATGAGGATGGAGATGAGGAGAAAAAAATCTTTAAAGCAAGGAATAGGAATGATGAACATTTTGAGTAGTAGGGACGGGGCAGGAGAATACTGTCTTCTCTCACCTCGTTAATATTTCTACTTGAATTTATCAAAATCGTAAAAAATATTTAAATGTGTCTTTTATTGCTCATTTTAATCATGAATGTTTTTTTTTGTTAGATAATTTAATCTTTAAATGTACCTTTTATTAGTCAATTTAATTTATAAATTTTGACAAAAAAACATACTTAAAATGAATAGAGACTTAACGTGCATATTTTCTTAAAATGAAATTTGTATCAATATATACTAAAATATTGTGCATATCAGTGCTGAAGGTAAAAATATTGATGAGTATAGTTGCATTGAAATTTAATCATCGTTCAAAATCTAATTAGTAATTCTCATCTCTTATGGATTGTTAATGCATACTAGTTCTTTTGCATTTAAAAATTAATTAGCCAAACACTACGCGAAAAACTGCATTTTACAGCGATTTTTTCAATCCATTTACAACGCTTTTTCAAAAAAAAAAAAAGCGATGTGGAATCGAGCGCTGTAAATGATACAACAGCGCTTTTAAAAAAGCGCTATAAAACATGTAAATATAATGCGCGCTTGTTATGCACATTTTACAGCGCTTTTGCAACAAAGCGCTGTAACATGCACCCCATAATAAGAAATTATGGTTCTGCATTTTACAGCACTTTTTAACAAAAGCGCTGTAAAATGCACACCCATTATATGAAATCGATTATGAAATCGATGCATATAAGTCTTAACATAATTCACTGAAATATAGTTTGTTTAAAGAATCGATTGACAAATCGATTGGCTTATGTAGTTTCAAGATTCAAGAAAAACAAGACTCGCGATAATCGATTGGCAAATCGATTTGACCTGTTTTATAACTTTAATGAATCGATTGGCAAATCGATTTATTAGTTGTTTTTCAGAAACTATATAAACTGTTTTTCAATCATTCTCTCATTAACAATGAGAAACACTCAAAAACTCTCATTAACACAATACAACACCTTGTTAACATTCTGATATTGCTTTTTCAAATCAAAGCCAAAAAGATTATCCATAATCATTGAGAGAGCTGAAAAAGATATTCTTGAGAGAAAAGACAATGTTCTCATAATCCATCATTGATTAACAATGAGAAACACTCAAAAACTCTCATTAACACAATACAACACCTTGTTAACATTCTGATATTGCTTTTTCAAATCAAAGCCAAAAAGATTATCCATAATCATTGAGAGAGCTGAAAAAGATATTCTTGAGAGAAAAGACAATGTTCTCATAATCCATCATTGAATAACCAGATTCGTGAGAAGACACATTGTTCAAGATTGAAGACTTCTTTTATTCTATTTGAATTAAATACTTTGTAAAGAAAACGACTTCTAGAAATCCAGCTAGAAACTGGTGGCGATCTTCTTGGGTGAGAGGCTTCATCAAGAAGGAGCCATACTTTGATTTTGTGTGAGTCTGCTGATTGACTACAAGGATCAAGGGGTGAGCAATAGGAAAGAGATTGTGAGAGATAGATAGGTTTCGTCTTGATATATCTGTATATGTGATTAAAATTAGATGCATGTTAAACATATTCTGTAATAAGTAATATTGTTTAATCTGATAATTTGACTTGTATGCATCTTGATTAATCTCATATCAATCTAATAAAACTTGCTAATCTTGTATGCCACAATTTAATTTCCGCTGTGTGTATGAAATTGATTTAATTTCATAAAGAACTGATACATTCTGATATATTCCGCTTATTACGAGGTCATATATACCAACAATTGGCCTCAGAGCCTAACTTTTCGAGAGGTAATACTCATAAAAGCACTATGGCCTCAAACGATTTTCTGGGAGAAGGCGCATCGTTAGCAAGACCTCCAGCTTTCAACGGAACAGCTTATATGTACTGGAAGCACAGGATGCTGATCTTCCTGGAAGCCAGTGGCATAGACATCCTTGACGCTGTTGAAAATGGCCCATACATTCCCAAGATTGCAGGAACAAATGACTCGATGATTCCCAAGCCCAAAGCGAATGGTCTGAGGACGATAAAAAGAAGGTAGGTTATAATGCTAAGGCTAAGAACATTATAACATCTGCTCTTTGTGCAGAAGAATTCTTTAGAGTGTCAAACTGCAAGTCAGCAAAAGAAATGTGGGACATTCTTCAAGAAACACATGAAGGAACCACAGATGTGAAGAGAGCTCGCGTAAACACACTTATGCACGAATATGAATTATTCAGCATGAAAAAGGACGAATCCATCAGCGATCTGCAAACCAGATTCACACACATTGTGAACAATCTTCACGCATTGGGAAAGCAAGTGGACAACGAATAGCAGATTGGAAAAATTATGAGGTGTCTAACCAGAGAATGGCAGCCAAAAATAACAGCCATAGCAGAATCTAAAGATCTAGCAAAGATGACGACTGCAACTTTGTTTGGAAAACTAAGGGAACATGAAATGGAATTACATCGACTGGACGAATCAGAGATGGAAAGCCGCAAAAAGAAAGGACTATCCCTGAAGGTTCAAGCCCAGCAATCGAAAACTGAATCAGATAGCTGCTCAGATCAATCCAGTAGTGAATCTGAAGAGCCGGAAATCGGGTTGCTTGTCAAGAAATTTCAGAAGTTTCTGAAGAAGAAAGACAACAAATTCAGAAAGCCATCTAGCTCTAAGACTAGTGACAACAAGACAATTACAAGCTATGAATGTGGTAAGACTGGTCACATAAAGTCAGAATGCTACAAATTGCAGAACAAGAATAGAGCTACAAAACCAAAAGGCAAGGAACCAGTCACCAAAACCAGAAAAGCTTATATTGCATGGAATGATAACGATGAATCCTCTGCCTCTTCGGATGAAGAAGAAGCGAATCTGTGTCTCATGGCTAATACCGATTCAGAATCAGAAAATGAGGTTAGTTCACAACCTAATCCAACCTATGATGAGCTACAAGAAGCTTTCAATGAGCTGCATGATGATTATGTGAATTCCATAAAACAGTTGTTAAGCACAAAGAAAATGCTTGAACAAATGAATATTGAACATAAAGAAATTGAAAATTTATGTGAACAACTGAAAAAGGATTCACATGACAAATCTGCAAGATGCATTGAACTTGAGAATAATGTTGCATCATTAAAATCTGATTTATTGAAGTTTGCTAATAGTAAAGATAAACTGAATGTCATACTTAGCAATCAAAGACATGTTCATGAAAAATCTGGTTTAGGATATACACCAAATATGCATGTTAAAAGAAATAAAAACAGATATGGTATTGGTTATATGCAAACCAGAAATGTCAAACATGGTCAAAAATCTGCTATTGCTAAGAGTATGTATGACATCTTTACTAAACCAAACAAACATTCATCCTTTGATGGCAAATGTCATTTCTGTTGCAGAAAGGGACATTTTGTGTCAAATTGCCAATTTAAAAAATTAGCCAATAGAGGATGGAAGCAAGTTTGGATAACAAAGAAATCTGTACTAACCATCCAGGACCCAATTTAAATTGGGGACCTAAAACAAAATTCTGATTGTATGTTGCAGGTGTGCTTGACATCCACTAAGCATTCATGGTATTTAGATAGCGGATGCTCAAAGCACATGAGGTGAAAAATCAAAATTCTTGTCCTTGACATTAAAGGAAGGAGGCTTTGTCAAATATGGTGACAACAACAGAGGAAAGATTATTGGAACTGGTGACATAGGCAATGAGTCAACTGCAGTAATCAAAAATGTGTTATACGTTGAAGGATTGAAACACAACTTGCTGCTGAGTATAAGTCAGCTATGTGATAAAGGTTTTCAAGTAAGTTTTTCATCACAATCTTGCATTATTGAGCATAAAGATGACAAACACATAAAGCTAGTTGGTGACAGAATTAATAACATTTACATGTTAGATTTCAATTCTGTACCAAGTATTATATGCTGCTTGTTGTCTAATTCATATGAAACATGGCTTTGGCATAAAAGAATAGCTCACATACATATAAATCATTTGAATAAATTTGTTAGCAAACAACTAGTCTTAGGTCTACCAAATAGGAAGTTTTCTAAGGATAGATTGTGTGATTCATGTGAGAAAAGTAAACTGGTTAAGACTCCCTTTCCCTCTATAGATTTGGTTAGAACAAATAGAGTTTTGCAGCTAGTTCACATGGACCTTTTTGGACCTGCCCAAGTTAAGAGTTTAGGTGGAAACCTGTATGGATATGTGCTGGTTTTTGGCTCATAAAAGTGATACATTCTCAGTTTTTAAAAAATTTGCTGCTTTAGTTCAAAATGAGAATGACCAGAAAATTGTTTCAATAAAAAGTGATCATGGAGGTGAATTCCAAAATGATGCTTTTCAAAATTATTGTGAACTACATGGAATCAACCACGTATATTCTGCCCCTAGGACACCACATCAGAATGGGGTAGTGGAGAGGAAAAATAGATCCCTAGAAGAGTTAGCTAGGACCATGCTTAAGGACTCCAACCTACCTAAGTACTTTTGGGCAGATGCAATTAGTACAGCCACTCATGTTGTCAATAGAGTTCTCATTAGGCCCCTGCTTAGGAAAACACCCTATGAGCTTTACAAGGGTAGAAAACCAAACCTTTCCTACTTTAGAATCTTTGGTTGTAAGTGCTTTGTGTTGAACAATGGCAAAGAACACCTAGGAAAGTTTGACCCTAAGGCAGATGAAGGTATCTTTTTAGGATATTCCCAAACTAGTAAGGCCTATAGAATCTACAACAAAAGAACAAAGACCATAGAAGAGTCAGTTCATGTAAAGTTTGATGAATTATTTACAGAAAACTTGAACAAAACTCCTTCTAAGGTTGATGACATTTTGGACGAAGTTGTAGAATCTGAACCACTAGAACAACCTATAGCTGACCCTCCAACTAGATCAGACCTTGTAGAACCTATAGAAACCAGTGAGTTGCCTAAGGAATGGAAGTTCAACAGAAACCACCCTTTAGACAACATTATAGGCGATATCTCTAAAGGTGTTGCAACTAGGAGAAGCCTTAGTCAGTTTTGTAACTTTACAGCCTTTGTATCTCAGATTGAACCTAAGAACATTAAGGAAGCCCTGTTAGATAGTGAGTGGATACTTGCTATGCAAGAGGAGTTAAACCAGTTTGAGAGAAACAAGGTGTGGAGTTTAGTACCTAGGCCAGAGGGTAAGCATGTCATAGGAACCAGATGGGTGTTCAGAAACAAGTTGGATGAGAATGGTGTGATAACAAGGAACAAAGCTAGACTAGTAGCCAAGGGTTATAGTCAAGAGGAGGGAATAGATTTTGATGAAACCTATGCCCCTGTAGCTAGATTAGAAGCCATAAGAATTTTATTGGCTTATGCTTGTATAATGGACTTTAATCTTTATCAAATGGATGTGAAAAGTGCCTTTCTCAATGGTGACCTTCAAGAGGAAGTTTTTGTTAGCCAAACACCTGGTTTTGAAAATCCTGATTTTCCTAATCATGTGTATAAGCTCTCAAAGGCCCTCTATGGGTTAAAACAAGCTCCAAGAGCTTGGTATGAGAAGCTCAGCAATTTCCTTATTCAACAAAACTTTTTAAGAGGAAATGTTGACAAGACCCTTTTCACAAAAACTACTGGAAATGATATCTTGCTTGTCCAAGTATATGTTGATGACATAATATTTGGATCTACAAATAATAAACTGTGCAAAGAATTTGAAAATTTGATGAAAGGTAAATTTGAAATGTCAATGATGGGTGAACTGTCATATTTCTTGGGATTTCAAATTAACCAAAGCAAGCAAGGCATTTTCATTAGTCAATCTAAATACTGTTCTGATTTGATAAAGAAATTTAACTTTGAAAATCTTAAATCCATTGATACACCCATGAGTCAAGGAAATTACTTAGACCGAGATGAGAAAGGTAAACCTGTAGATGTTACTAGATTTCGTGGTATGATAGGATCTCTGCTCTACCTTACAGCAAGCCGACCAGACATCATGTTCAGTGTTTGTATGTGTGCAAGGTATCAATCAAATCCAAAGGAATCTCACTTCAGTGCAGTTAAGAGAATTTTCAGATACTTGGTAGGAACTAAGAGTCTTGGATTGTGGTATCCAAAAGGATCAACTTGTACTTTAGTTGGTTACTCAGATTCAGACTTTGTCGGATGTAAACTCGACAGGAAAAGTACCTCAGGAACTTGTCATTTACTTGGAAACTCTCTTGTGTCATGGTTTAGTAAGAAACAGACAAGCATCGCTTTATCAACTGCTGAAGCTGAATATATTGCAGCTGGGAGCTGTTGTGCTCAGATGCTTTGGATGAAACAGCACTTATTGGACTTTGGTGTTGATTTGGGAACAGTACCTATCATGTGTGATAACACAAGTGCAATAAGTATAACCAAGAATCCAGTAATGCACTCCAGGACCAAACACATTGAAGTAAGACATCATTTTAT
>NC_021164.2:21262681-21266452 GCF_000331145.2 Cicer arietinum | reverse complement strand
GTACCACCTATCACGGGTCAGTTCAGTTACCATGGTGTCACCTATCACGGGTCAACATGATTTACTAAAAGAAAAAGCGGGAATCGTAAACGTACCGCCTATCACAGACCAGTACTGTTTACCTAGGTGCCACCTATCACGGGTCAGCACGATTTACTAAAATGCGTAAATCATAAACGTACCACCTATCACGGGTCAGTACAGTTACCATGGTGTCACCTATCACGGGTCAACTCGATTTTCTAAATAGTAACTCGTAAACGTACCACCTATCACGGGTCAGTACAGTTACCATGGTGTCACCTATCACGGGTCAACTCGATTTTCTAAATAGTAACTCGTAAACGTACCACCTATCACGGGTCAGTACAGTTACCATGGTGTCACCTATCACGGGTCAACACGATTTACTAAAAGAAAAAGCGGGAATCGTAAATGTACCACCTATCACGGGTCAGTACAGTTACCATGGTGTCACCTATCACGGGTCAACACGATTTACTAAAAGAAAAAGCGGGAATCGTAAATGTACCACCTATCACGGGTCAGTACAGTTACCATGGTGTCACCTATCACGGGTCAACACGATTTACTAAAAGAAAAAGCGGGAATCGTAAATGTACCACCTATCACGGGTCAGTACAGTTTACCAAGGTGTCACCTATCACGGGTCGACACGATTTACTAAATAGTAACTCGTAAACGTACCACCTATCACGGGTCAGTACAGTTTACCGAGGTGTCACCTATCACGGGTCAACACGATTTACTAAATAGTAACTCGTAAACGTACCACCTATCACGGGTCAGTACAGTTTACCGAGGTGTCACCTATCACGGGTCAACACGATTTACTAAATAGTAACTCGTAAACGTACCACCTATCACGGGTCAGTACAGTTACCATGGTGTCACCTATCACGGGTCAACTCGATTTTCTAAATAGTAACTCGTAAACGTACCACCTATCACGGGTCAGTACAGTTACCATGGTGTCACCTATCACGGGTCAACTCGATTTTCTAAATAGTAACTCGTAAACGTACCACCTATCACGGGTCAGTACAGTTACCATGGTGTCACCTATCACGGGTCAACACGATTTACTAAAAGAAAAAGCGGGAATCGTAAATGTACCACCTATCACGGGTCAGTACAGTTACCATGGTGTCACCTATCACGGGTCAACACGATTTACTAAAAGAAAAAGCGGGAATCGTAAATGTACCACCTATCACGGGTCAGTACAGTTACCATGGTGTCACCTATCACGGGTCAACACGATTTACTAAAAGAAAAAGCGGGAATCGTAAATGTACCACCTATCACGGGTCAGTACAGTTACCATGGTGTCACCTATCACGGGTCAACACGATTTACTAAAAGAAAAAGCGGGAATCGTAAATGTACCACCTATCACGGGTCAGTACAGTTTACCGAGGTGTCACCTATCACGGGTCAACACGATTTACTAAAAGAAAAAGCGGGAATCGTAAATGTACCACCTATCACGGGTCAGTACAGTTACCATGGTGTCACCTATCACGGGTCAACACGATTTACTAAAAGAAAAAGCGGGAATCGTAAATGTACCACCTATCACGGGTCAGTACAGTTACCATGGTGTCACCTATCACGGGTCAACACGATTTACTAAAAGAAAAAGCGGGAATCGTAAATGTACCACCTATCACGGGTCAGTACAGTTACCATGGTGTCACCTATCACGGGTCAACACGATTTACTAAAAGAAAAAGCGGGAATCGTAAATGTACCACCTATCACGGGTCAGTACAGTTACCATGGTGTCACCTATCACGGGTCAACACGATTTACTAAAAGAAAAAGCGGGAATCGTAAATGTACCACCTATCACGGGTCAGTACAGTTACCATGGTGTCACCTATCACGGGTCAACACGATTTACTAAAAGAAAAAGCGGGAATCGTAAACGTACCGCCTATCACAGACCAGTACTGTTTACCGAGGTGCCACCTATCACGGGTCAGCACGATTTACTAAAAGAAAAAGCGTAAGTCGTAAACGTACCGCCTATCACAGGCCAAAGTACTGTTTACCGAGGTGCCACCTATCACGGGTCAGCACAACTTACCAAAACGTAAATCGTAAACGTACCACCTATCACGGGTCAGTACTGTTTACCGAGGTGCCACCTATCACGGGTCAGCACAACTTACCAAAACGTAAATCGTAAACGTACCACCTATCACGGGTCAGTACTGTTTACCGAGGTGCCACCTATCACGGGTCAGCACAACTTACCAAAACGTAAATCGTAAACGTACCACCTATCACGGGTCAGTACTGTTTACCGAGGTGCCACCTATCACGGGTCAGCACGATTTACTAAAAGAAAAAGCGTAAGTCGTAAACGTACCGCCTATCACAGGCCAAAGTACTGTTTACCGAGGTGCCACCTATCACGGGTCAGCACAACTTACCAAAACGTAAATCGTAAACGTACCACCTATCACGGGTCAGTACTGTTTACCGAGGTGCCACCTATCACGGGTCAGCACAACTTACCAAAACGTAAATCGTAAACGTACCACCTATCACGGGTCAGTACTGTTTACCGAGGTGCCACCTATCACGGGTCAGCACAACTTACCAAAACGTAAATCGTAAACGTACCACCTATCACGGGTCAGTACTGTTTACCGAGGTGCCACCTATCACGGGTCAGCACGATTTACTAAAATGCGTAAATCATAAACGTACCACCTATCACGGGTCAGTACTGTTTACCGAGGTGCCACCTATCACGGGTCAGCACAACTTACCAAAACGTAAATCGTAAACGTACCACCTATCACGGGTCAGTACTGTTTACCGAGGTGCCACCTATCACGGGTCAGCACGATTTACTAAAAGAAAAAGCGTAAGTCGTAAACGTACCGCCTATCACAGGCCAAAGTACTGTTTACCGAGGTGCCACCTATCACGGGTCAGCACAACTTACCAAAACGTAAATCGTAAACGTACCACCTATCACGGGTCAGTACTGTTTACCGAGGTGCCACCTATCACGGGTCAGCATGATTTACCAAAATGAAATGCATGAGCATACACTGACTCCATCCACCACAATCGTTAAGCAAATGCAGATGTTAAAAGATTCCCCATTTTTAATACTCATTTAACTTAGACCATTTTCACAACAAACATTAAGCAAACAGAAATATTAAGAGATTTCCCATTCTTAATACTCTTTTAACTTAAACGATTTTCCAAAACAACATTAATAAACCGAGATATTAAAAGATTCTCCATTTTTAATACTCGTTTAACTCTAATGGTTTTCACGCCAACATTAAGTAAACGTAGACATTAAGAGATTCCCCATTCTCAATACTCGTTTAACTCTAATGGTTTTCAAATTCCACACAAAACAAACTCAAACCTATTATCAGATCCAATCCACGGCTCACACCAAAACACATCAATTCATTTCTCCACCGAATCCAACCATACACACAACCAATTTCATCAGTATTACTTAAGAACACGTCAAATGCGACGAACACAAATCAACACAATCCACCACTCAAACACAACAAGTTTCATTTACTCAAAATCATAAATAAATGAGTTTAAATTCATTTTCCACGAAACATTCATCAATATAACCAAAACCTAGCTCTAAGATTTTACCCATAAAGCCTTAGATTCATTTTCCCCCAAATCAACACTTCAACCCTAACAAATTCCTTTCCACACAACCACAGATAAGTCCCTAAATGCAAACTA
>NC_021164.2:21217933-21262430 GCF_000331145.2 Cicer arietinum | reverse complement strand
GAATCAAACAAGAAGAGTGAAGTTGAGCAATCCTTGTCCTATCACCCACCCAGCCTTGGGTTTCTATTCTTGAACAAAAAGGAAGCAAGGAAAACGAAAATGGAAGAAGATGGAAGAAAATGGAAGAATGGGGTCACGCGAGGAAGAAGATGGATTTTGATTCTTTTCTTTCTTTCCCTTTTTCCTTTCTTTCTTTTTCCTTCCTTTCTATTTCTTTTCTTTCTTTTTCCTTCTCTTTTCCCTCCAATATGGCAATTCAAAGAAAATTGACTTTTTCTTCCACCCAGTTTTCACCAGCTCTCCCGCAAAAGGTTTGCCAAATTTATTGGTCAAACCTTGTACTTTTTCAAGTATTTGATATCCAGTCGGTGCTAAAGGAGCTTTACCTTCCTCTGATTTTCCATTGAATGCATTTCTCCACCCACGATACTGATGACTATAAGGTAAAAATCTACGATGTCCAAGAAACACATTCTTCTTACAATGTTTCAACCGCATCCAATTTGTACTCTCTTCACATATAGGACATGCACACTGACCTTTAATGCTATATCCTGATAAATTACCATATGCTGGAAAATCATTAATTGTGCCGAACAACATAGCCCTCAAATTGAAACACTTTTTCCTATACCCATCATAAACTTCCACACTTGTCTCCCACATACTTTTTAAATCTTCGATTAGAGGAGTCAAGTATACGTCGATATCATTCCCCGGTTGTTTGGGTCCAGAAATTAACAGAGACAACATCATAAACTTACGCTTCATACATAACCATGGAGGTAGGTTATATATTACCAAAATCACAGGCCACGTGCTATGTGAGATGCTTTGAAGACCATGTGGATTCATTCCATCAGTAGAAAGTGCAAGTCTTAGATTTCTTGACTCTATCCCGAATTCAGGATACTCGTGATCAATTTTTGCCCATTGTGGGGAATCTGCAGGGTGTCGAAACATTCCATCTCTAATTCTTTCATCTGCATGCCATGTCAAGTGTTTTGAATCTTCTTCACTGCGATACATGCGCCTAAATCTTGGTATTATAGGAAAATACCACACGACTTTTGCTGGAGTAGATTCTTTCTTCTTATATCGAGAGACATTGCATTTTGGACACGCCTTAAGTAGTTCATATTCGTTTCGAAATAAAATGCAATCGTTAGGACACGCATGAATCCTTTCGTAACTCATTCCAATAGAACACAAAATCCGTTTAGCCTCGTAGGTTCGACTGGGAAGTTCATTATCATCTGGCAACATATCTTTTATGAGTGTTAATAATTCTGTAAAGCTTTTATCAGACCATCCATTACTCGCTTTTAAGTTGTACAACTTTAATATCGCTGACAGTCTTGTGAATTTAGTACAACCATTATATAATTCTTTCTCTGCATCACTCAACAAACTTTCAAACATTTTAGGACAATCTCGAAGATCTTCTTCAACTGCTTTTGCGATCTCATCAACTCAGTCCGGCTCATATGTATCTGTATCGAAGTCAGTTGAAGCATAACAGATCATGTGTAAAAAATACCTGAGACAACGTAGATGGCCGCACAGTACGTAGAGGATATTAGGGTTCCCAACGTATATAATTATTTGAAAGATGTAGAGGATATGAGGGTTTCCAACGTATATAATTATTTGAAAGATGTAGTTTACAGCGCTTGTGAAAAAAACGCTGTAATAGGTAGTTAAATTCAATGAAAGCGCATGTATTTTATAGCGCTTGTGAAAAAAACGTTGTATTAGGTAGTTCAAATATTTGAAAGCGCATGTGTTTACAGCGCTTGTGAAAAAAGCGCTGTAACTGATACGCGAAAGCGCTTCATTTTACAACGCTTTTTTGACAAGCGTTGTAAAAGCCTTATAACGTTATGCGCAAACGTTATATGACCTACAACAGCGCTTGTTTTACAGCGCTTGTCAACAAAAGCGCTGTAAAAGGCTCCGTTATTTTTAAAATATATTTACAACAGCGCTTGTGTTTAGCAAGCGCTGTAAAAGGGGCGATGTTAAATGTCATTTTTGGCGCAGTGAAAGTACAAGCAAAAATTTGGTCTCTTCATGTATATGTATTTTGCATAAAATCTATGCGGTGATAAATATATGCAATCTACAATTTTAATAATTGTCTTCCTTCAAATAAAATAAGACACATGACAATTATCTAATTAATTAATCATTTATTATGATACTAATCTCCTACTTAATGTATCTATTCTTAAATGCAACAAATAAAAATAACTTCTTTCAAGGATATTCTACCTTCTTTTCGAATAGATACATAATTTGAATTGCATACTTTCTAACAACAACAAAAAGTTGTATGTGCTAAAAAATGAATATTGTTAATGTGCATTAAAACATGTAAATGAAATAGAATTTTTTGGTTATGCCACTAAATACACCTTAAAAAAACTATTAATCATATAAGCACATTTAACCCCAAATAAATCATGTGATAAAAAAAAACTTTTTTTTTTACAATCTGATAAAAAAACTTGCATGTTTCAAAAAAGTATTTGTACATATAATGATAAATAATTAACATATTATTTTCTATAAACTTATTCCTTTTAAATTTGTTTTCTTCAATAAACGTTTTCTTTTTTCTACATGCTACTCTCTTTCTCTCTTCTTTTTGAACTAATACTTTTCTTTAATCAATTCTCTTATTCTTATACTAGTGTGTAGTCCGTGCCAAAAACGAGGTAAATTATTCGATCAATCAAATCGATAAATCATACAAAAATTGTGTTCAAATTATATTTTAAAATGGATGTCATAAATAAAGTTATGTTTTTCTGTATAGTTTATTACACATTACGAAAAACTTCACCATAAACTACAATCGTTGTCTCATCATATATTTGATCATTGTCATTTAGAATAAGCAACTTCAGACCTTTTCTGGATGTGACTCAAGATACCACGACATATAATTGTCCATGTGTAAAAACTGATTTAAGAAGTTATATTCCAACATGAGAAAGTGACTAACCTTGACTCTTATTAATTATCATTGTGAAACAAAGAGTCAACGAAAATTGTCTCCTCATAAACTTAAATGGTAAACTCAGATCACTCGGAACCATATTCATTCTTGGAATTATAGTTTTGTCGTCCATAGTTTTTCCTATGATGGAAGTTGCCCCTAAAAACATTCTTCTCCAAGTGAGTGATTATAATTTTTGTTCGTTACACAACCCAACAACTTGATCAATATTCTTGATTAACATTGCAGGACAACATACTTTAAATGTTAACTTGTGATTTGGAATATCTGAACACTTAATATTGTTGAGGAATTTATTAGTGAACCATTGACTTTGTAGATCATTCGAATCAGATTTACATAATAAATTTGAACTGAAATATTCTTTTTCTTCACCTGGAATCAATGACAAAAGGGTATTGTTGACGTGCTCAACAATATCCGAAGTTGGAGCAAAGATCCCTCATTTTTCAAAAAATGTATCATGCATGTTGTTTAAAATGTCAGGATAAGTGAAATCTATAAGGGCACGTAAGGGATCAATTGTAAATCTATTTTAACATGTATCTCACCATCATCGTCAGTAGAATCATCTTCATCCCTTATTGAAAGAATCAAATAAGCAAAGTTCTTGATATCATATTGTTCATCGAGTATGGCTGAAGCACGCAGCTGCATATTGGTCGTCAACCTCAACTCTTAAAAATACTTCCATAAGATTGAATCGTTGATGGAAGTAACAAGTATGTTTGATCTCGAACCTCTTCGAACTACAGACAATGTCTGTCTAAAATCACCACATAATACAACTTGAATTCCACCAAATGGTTTGTGTTTATTGTCTACCCCATCAAACAACATTATGTCGCGCATTGATCTGTCAAATGCCTCAAAGAAGTATATGTTCATCATTGGTGCTTCTTCCCATATAATCAATTTGGTTTGTCTAAATAGTTTAACCTTGTTATCTCTTTTATTAACACCACATATCGACTCTTTGTTAATCTCCAAAGGATTATTTAACATAGAGTGGATTGTATGACTGCTTGATAGTAACAATGATGCAAAGCCCCTTATGGCCCTATTAAGGACTATGAATCCTTTTGAACGCAAACATGTAGACAATGTCTTCTAGATAAAACTTTTCCCCTTTCCTCCATAATCATATAGGAAGAAAAATGCACCACTTTTAGACTCCATAGAACCAACACTTTGATCATATACACTTCTTTGTTCAACGGGAAACATGTTTATAAGTTCAGAATGATACTCAGTCAACTCATCCCTATTGTAATTGCGTTGGTCTGCAATAAATTTATTGCCTAAATCATCTTCAACTAACATATCTAGTACTGACATGGATTTGAAATTCTTAGAGACCTTCTATTTTTGTGTTGCAGTTTCTCTATTTCAACTAAACAAAGGTTCTTAAATTATTCCTCACTAATTTGGAAATCAGTAAAAAGTTGTATATAATTAGCGGTATGATATAGATGTATGAATGAAAATAAATTAAATAAATTTTACTAAAAAATTACCTGGATTTTTAAACTTTTCCTCATGCTATATAAAATACCATCAGCTAACAAACGCCATGTTGACTTCAAAACATCACTAAGATTTGTCATTGTGGTCATTACCAATAGAGTAACAAACAATCTACGCAATTGATGACCAAAACCTAATCTGCTTGATTCCGTTATTGCATCAACGAACTATTTGTCACCTGCTAACAATCCATGTGCATCACACACTTCTTGAAAAGTATTATATGTTTTGCCATTAATAGTTTTTAAACAGGTGTATCCCATGCAACCTCGTTGAAAAGTTAATAGTAATCTCATATAGTACAATGGGCAAACCCTAGGTGGGGTGAATTGAAGCCTTCCTATTTGGTCACCCCTTTGACGTTGAAACCATCTTATTTTATCTTTCAAGTACACAAACTTGGTGGGAAATTCTACATATGTTAGGTTTCGACCTTTAGGATATATACAATTAGCTTTGAACCATGCGATAAACACGGATTTAAGATTCTCATCCCTATTCACAACAATGTTTATATCTTCATTATCCTTGTATAACATTGACTGTTCATTGCCGAGATGAAAAGTTAATTTCAAAAGAGGAGGCCATTTTTGGTGAATTTCAAAAACAAATATTCTCCATGCAGCCTCACAAGGAGAAATATACCTTCAATCATAATATTGTTTTATCTCATCAACCTGCTTATTTTGTTCATCAATATTGTTGTTTGTAGAAATTCCAATTGTTGCCCTATCAGGTCCTTTGTTGACATATTTGAACAAATACTTTATAGAGTTCTATTTGTTGCAATACTTAACATTCACATGGCCTCCGTATTGCAATAGCAAGTGCGGATTATATGAGACCACATAACGATGATCTAATTTAACACCATTTTATTCAAACGGTAGTCCCAAGTCATGCCTTTTGTATTTCGGATAACAATCTTTGTTAATTATGATAATTGTTGGGAAGATTTTTTAGTAAAATTTTGAGTACTTACCATTTTCATGCATGGGGAGCGACAATTAATGTATCCACACCGTTCATGGATCATGAATGATGTGGCTGCTTGAGAGGTAGAAATGACACATAGGTTTCATACATGAAATCCTCTTCCTTTTGTGCTCAATGTTTCCGCGAACCTCTAATCTAATTTTATTTTCAACATGAAATCCATCTTCTCCATAATGAAACAATAGTGGATATTGAAGAGGTAGAAATGACACATAGGTTTCATACAACCTTTCATATTCGCCAATGGAATTTTTCACAATCGTGTCTCTACCCTTTTCAGTTGAATTGTTGTCACCAATAATTAAAGTTGCAACCTCATCGCAAGTAGGTATGTAGATTGTGCATTAGAGTATCCTTTGAAATATTTCCAAACAATCTGAAATAAAAATTTGTTGAGCCACCCTGTACAACTTGGTCTCTGACTAGACGAAACATCTTAGCCAACATATTGTTTTCATGGATCATTTGTTTCATACTATCAACAAACAAAAGGTTGAGGCTTTTTCCACCAACATCAGTGCTAAAGAATTAAATATATGTATAATCAATAACTTATTTAACTTTGGTTAAATAAGTTTTTGACCTTATAAAATTTGAAATCTCTATTTATGTTCCTTATAAAAAATGTTTGCAACTTTCTGCATACAAGAAAGCTTTTTATTAAAAGTATCTATTTTTTAAACATTTTGAAAACAATTATTAACTTTAATCCCTAAAAAAGCCTCTGCATAATCAAAAGAGAGACTAAAAGTGAATGTTTTTTCATAGACAAAAATTTGGAAAGTCATAATATTTTTATGGGCTAAAAGCATATTTAGTCCAACAAAATAATTTGATTTAAGGTTAAATATAAACATAAATTGACTTAATTACCTAAAGTGTTTCATCCTATTTGCAACCTTATTTTGTGTCATATATATACAACAGTGCAAATTTAGGCGTAGCAACAACTTCCAGCATCAAACTACCCATACGATGGAAATTTTTCCCACTAAGAATGAATTATGGTGGTCTTCCACCATAATTGGTTCTTTCAATCTTACCTCCAAGTGAAGTAAAGGAAAACATGCTATTATATGCACATATGTTGTCCAAATAGTGACTACTTTTTGGTGAGCACCACACATAAGTACATCAGTTCAAGAGGTATTGTGAGAAAATGAAGTTCACCCTTCCCCTTCATACAACATAATGAGAACTCAACATTTGATTTTGTTCTCCGTTCGTTGGCACGTACTTCAAACCATAATAGTGCGTTACCAAAACTACACAACATGTCCATATCACCAACAACGAACATTACATTAAATATATAAATTAAGTTTTCTAAAAACAAAACTTATTAGTTAATTGCGCATTCTAGAACAAAATCATTATTAGTTTAAATACACATGTCACCCGTTGTTAGATATTAAAAACATACATTGACATTCAGCCATATCGTGCATCAACGATTTAGTGGTGGAGTGTAAATCTTCTGCAAAAACTACATCCATAAGACTATAAATCTTCTATCAAACACATTGAAACGAATAAAGTTAGACATAAGTAGGTATACAAACTATTAATAACCATTTGGATTTGGTATTTCGTCATTGGACACATTATCAAAGTCAAGTTTGGAACCATTGAATGCAAAAGTTTCAATGCAAGTGTGCGACAAACATTTGCTTGCTACATTTCCACTTTCAATGTTCAACACTATAGATACTGGTGGAGGAAATATTGCAATAACTGACAAACATTGTATACAATAATAAATTAATAAAACTACTTAATACAATCAATTGTCATATATTACTTGCGTATGGTAAAAACAAAATTAAATGTCTTGATAATATTATTCTCCGATAAAAATGTAACATAAATTCATTTGAATAATTTAATGTAATTTAATAATATAGATTAAAATTATCTTTCAATGTATTATCTGTTGGGGAGTCCGGAGGAGCACAACATTCGGAATGGGCTAAACACGGATTTATAAGAGACTTAGACACCACATCTCAACCCAAAACCTTAAGGCATTAGGATTATGAATGGTTAGTCACACATTGACCAGAAATGGAGGCTATATTGGATATATAAGGAGAATGACCCATAAACCTATTGCCTTAAGGTTTTGGGTTGAGATGTGGTGTCTAAAGTCTCTTATGAATCCTTGTTTAGCCCATTCCAAATGTCGGGCTCCCCCGGACTCTCCAATCAAGTGGTATCAGAGCCTAGTTTGGCTTGGTGAGGGAGCAAAAATGACTTGGATCAAGTGTATTAAGTCTAGTGGTCAAGTGGAGTGGATCAAGTCTAGTGGTGGGACTCATAATTGAGGGGGAGATTGTTGGAATTCAATTATGAGTGGTTAGTCCCACATTGACCAGGAATGGAGGCTATATTGGATATATAAGGAGAATGACCCATAAACCTAATGCCTTAAGGTTTTGGGTTGAGATGTGGTGTCTAAGTCTCTTATGAATCAATGTTTAGCCCATTCCGAATGTCGGGCTCCCCCGAACTCCCCAACAAGTGGTATCAGAGCCCGGTTTGGCTTGATGGGGGAGCAAAAAGGACTTGGATCAAGTGGATCAAGTCTAGTGGTGGACCAGAAAGAACTCGGATCAAGTCTAGTGGTCAATAAAAGGACTTGGATCAAGTGGATCAAGTCTAGTGGTGGGACTCATAATTGAGGGGTAGATTGTTGGAATTCAATTATGAGTGGTTAGTCCCACATTGACCAGGAATGGAGGCTATATTGGATATATAAGGAGAATGACCCATAATCTTAATGCTTTAAGGTTTTGGGTTGAGATGTGGTGTCTAAATCTCTTATAAATCATTGTTTAGCCAATTTTGAATGTTGTGCTCCTCCGGACTCCCCAACATTATCTTGCGGCATAATTGAGGTAGATAATGACTAACCCCTGCTCCTATTTCTTTTCTGATGCAATGCCAACAAATTTTCTTTATTTAAATACTTAATATCAGTCAAAATTGGTGTACTTCCATTGCCTTTTTTTTTTTCTGAACAATTTATAAAATTAAGCATGTTAATACAATTGCTATATATGACAATAACAATAATGTGTATGAATTGAATATGACAATTTTCTTGAGTGATTTGGAAGATTGTTTGAATCAAATTGATATAAAAATTAATGTGTGGATATGAAGATTGTTGTATAAAAAAAATAGTGTTATCGAAGATTGTATTATGAAAAGGAGTAATATTAGATTATGATTGATTGAATTGATTGAGTATCTCTTATATGATTTTTTTGGAAAAATTCATCTTTTTTATTTATTATTAAGTTGGGATTATAAGAATTATACCATTTAAGTTCAAATTAAGTTAATAGGTATAGTTTCAATTTAAAAACTCATTTAATGCCTTATTATCTAAATTTTTAAAACTCATCTACACAATACTATGATAAAAAGGTTTTATAACCAATTTAGGTTAATCACAAATACTGAAGGTGCAAACACGAGAAGGGGGGTTGAATTGTGTTTTCCAAAGTTGAGAACTTTTTGATAATTTATAAATTAATAGAAAAACTAGTTTGATTTTGGTGACATACTTGGAGTAGAAGTAATCGAATTCAAAGGTAGTAAGAAATTAAAGCATACATAATTTGACATGTAAATATTCTGGTTCACCACTTGGCTACATCCAGTTCCCTCATTCAGAAGGTTGTCATTGAAACGTCCCTTTTCATTAAAATAATAATAATAATTAATAATAATAAACTCCCTCATTTCCTTTCCTCTCTCTCGGTTACCCACTCCACTCTATTTTCTTTTTTAAATTCAACACTTTGATTATTTAAAGCATTAAATTTTTCAGTTAGATTTATATTTTCTTTCCTAAGTGTTTTTCAGTTTTAAAGATAATTTGTGATTATTATTTAAAAAAATGATTTACAGCAGTAATTAAATCAAATCAAGTAAAGTCAGAAAATACCTCAATTTCTTCATCTGTTGATTCACTTCCATAGTAAGAATCTCTGTTGGATCTAGAGGCAAAGTTGGTACCAGCCATCATAACCAAATCTGCTTGTTCATCGTCAGAGGATTCCTCAGAATCATCTCATGTAGCCATCATACTCTTCTTATTGGGTCTGAAATCTTTCCTCTAGTGTTTCCCTTTCTTCATATTTGAACATTCTGACTTGATATGTCAAGGTTCATTGCATCCATAGCAGATGATGTTTTTCTTGTCATATTTATCACCATTCGCTCTATTGGATTGTTTGGAATATCTTTGGGGAAATTTCTTCTTTCTTTTGTGCCACATATTTCGAATTTATCTAGATATGAAAGCAATCTCCTATTCCTATGAGTTCAGGTTTTGATCATCTGAATCACTATCCTCTGATTCTAATGTTGCCTTTAGAACCTTCTTATGCTTAGATTGCAAGGCCAGAGTCTTGTTCTTCTTCTTGGGCACATCTTCTTCAAGCTCAATTTCATGTGATCTGAGAGTGCTGATTAATTCTTCCAGCTTTAGAGTATTCAGATCCTTTGATTTCTAAATGGAAGTGATCTTAGGTCTCCACTTGCTTTTCAGACTCCTAAGAATTTTCTTCATATGATTAGTAGCTGTATAACTCCTCTCAAGTACCTTTAATCTGGATACCAAGGTCTGGAATCTGGAGAATGTTGTTTCAATGTCTCCATCTTGAACAACTCATACTTTTTGAATAGAAGGTTGACCTTTGCTTCTTGAACTTGCTTGCTTCCTTCATAGGTCACAATTAGACTATCATAAATAATCTTTGTTGTCTCCTTGTTAGTGCACTTGTGAAACTCCTTGAAGGTGATTGCATTTATCATGAATGTTCTGGACTTATGATGCATCTTGTACATCTTCTTGTGATCAACATTCATTTCCTTTCTTGGAATTTCAATACCATCGGTACTCTTCGGAGCAATATAACCATCTTCCACCAAGTCCCAAAGTTCAGGATCTTTTGAAATATAGAAACTTCTCATCCTGTCTTTCTAACACTCAAAACGTTCTCCATCAAACAGAGGTGGACTCTTGATGTTTCCTCCAGCAGCTTCTTCACTGAATCCAAACATATTGAACCCTTGGATCTTTTCTCAAACACTGTAAAGTGCTCAGTCTTGAGACCGAGCTCCAATGCAAATTGAGGGTGCAAACACGAGAAGGGGGGTTGACATCTTTTTGATAATTTATAAATAAATAAATAAACTAGTTTGGTTTTGGTGACTTACTTGGAGTATAAGCATATTGAACCCTTTCATGCTCTCCAAAACCTACTAATCAATCAAAACAGTACTGAAGGAAGATAAGGAGCAGATTGGAAAATCTCTAAATCTTAATTAGAGCGTAAAAGATAGGGGACATATAGTTGATAAGGCAAACATCTTCCACAAATCTAGGTCAAATTAAAGGGGATTATTATTAACAAATTGTGAGTTATTTTCTAGAACTGATTTCACATTTTGGAAGTGGCTTATGGGTTCGATTTTAGTCATTTTATTGATTAGAAATTATATTTTGGGTTTGAGATAATGGGTTTATAAGAATATGAGAGTGATGGGAAAACTGTATGGTTTAGCATGTAGAAAATGTTCAAAACATTTGCATTTAGCTCTTCAAAACCATTCATTTTGCATATGATGTGTGTATGATTGTATTGTTTTAATGATTGAAGGAATGAAGGTAGATTGTTGGTTGACTAACTAATACGTTATTTGTGTCAACGTGGTTCATGAACCCTCCCTCTAATTCGTTTTTCCTGGCTCTGATATCTTTTTCTCCATTATGATTTTTCTTTATTTTGGTTGCCTCTAATTCTATTTCCTCTTGCTGCTTCTGATTTTGTTTCCTCTGGCTACCTTTGATTTTATTTCCTCTAGTTGCCTCTGATTTTGTTTCCTTTGGCTACACCTGATTCTATTTCATCTAACTGCATCAAATTATGTATCCTCTGATTATGTCGCTAGACACGTATCCTCTAATCACACATCCTCTGATCCACATATCCTTTGACTCTGATCATGTTGCCTCTATTCCAAGAATGACTTATATCATGTTACCCTGATCAGAAATCTACCTCTTGTCATGCTGCCTCTGGTATAAGAATGACTCAAATCACACTACCCTGATCAGAAATTTGCCCCGGGTCATGTTGCCTCTTATCCAAGTTCCTCTGATCACGTTGCTTGTAATACACATATCCTTTGGTCTAAGCTTTCTCATCAAAATGCAAAATTTAAAAGACAAAACTCATTTAAACGAACAACCAACTAGGATTTTCTTGATGAATGCTTGAAGTTAAGTTACCTTCTCATTCTATTACCTTGTTGAGTATATTAAATGGTTGCATTAATCATATTGATGAAATGTGCATCGCATACATATGTATTGCATTAATTAAGTCATGACATTCATGGTCCAAGTATAAGGTGCATTTTAGCTTTGTTTCAAGCATGAAACAATGGGTAAAGGTAAATTAATTGAAACACCAATTGGAGTCATGGTCAGAACCTTTACAACAGATTCAAATTATCTACGTTATCTATATTTGGGTAATTGGAGGATCTTTTCCTTATAAAAGGAAATGGAAATTACACAATTTTTCCTTATAAAAGGAAATGGAAATTATTCAGGTTTTACTTAGAAAAGGAAATCATCAAGCTTTTCCTTATAAAAGAAAATGGAAATTATAAAGCTATTCTAAATTAAGAAAAGAAAGAGAATATATAGTTTTCCATATTTAAAGTAAAAGAACAAATTTTAAATGTTGGTGTATGGCTAATGAAAAGCATTGCATATTCATGTCAAGTTGTTATTATTTTCTTAAGGATTTTTTTTTCAAACTCCCATTCCTCTTTTATAGAACTCGCTAAGATTATTATCTCGCCCCCTATTTTCTTATATTTATAGCAGATAGAGGGGCTTGGAGCAAGGAATTCATGCAGTAGAGGATAGAACTCAGTAGAGTTGTTTTTTCTAAACTGTAATTGTTTTAGGCACTAGTACGTTAGAGGATGATTGTATGAATTATGTAGTTACATAAATATTTCTAAGATTGTACTGATAACTTTATATTATTGCTTCTGAAATACTAAAATGTATAAATTTATTACCATATTCTAGATACATGATTATGGGTGTTACACTATGTCAATATAAATGGAAACTGTTCAAAAATCAACGGTTTATAATTTAAAATACTAATATTAGAAAATTATAGGTTCTAATAGAGGAAAAGAAGTTTAGATAAATAAATTAATATAGAAAAATAAGTGTCATTTAGGGATAATATATGTCTATATTATCTCTTCTAAAATATTTTTTTACTAATACCAAAACATATAGTGAATAGTTGATAACATGTCTTAAATCTTAACGGTCGGTTATAATACTTTCTTTTGAAAGATCCATTATCATTACTAATCATAACTATTTATTAGTCTAAATATATTTTAAATTATAATAATAAAATTTTCGTAATAATGACTTATTTTGTCCAATAGTGAATTTTTTTTTGTCAACATCCTACGATGTGATCATTAAATATGAACACTCAATATGAAATCATTAAATGCTAGGTGTCATAATAACATATCACATGTGTACTATGTGTCATTTTGTAAGACATTTGTTATTAGTGTAGATGGAGATGTAGATTCAGTTCAGGCTAGGTATATAAAGTTTTATATTTTTTAGTTCTTTATATATTGTCTTATAAAAATATAGGATGAGGGTATGGTAAGATGGTAACCCAATCTAAAGTAGGAAAATGACACACACACCGATCTATTATATTATGAAGTTAAGAAACCTGTATGTAGTGATGTTAATCACATTTCGATTGTAGAGTAATTTTATACTTCACATTCATTTATCTTTTTTAATTTCACAGATTAATATGTAATTCTATTATAAAATTTGGCTAATTTCTATTATAATTTCATATTTTCAAATTAAATGAAAGTTGTAAGTGATGAATATTTGAAATTACCTTAAAAAAGGATCGTTACATAATTGTAATAGACATTAATGATCAATGTCATTGTGGTAAAGTATTTCACAATAGATTATTTTCTTTTTAAATTTTACAAATTATGAAACTCAAGTAAATAGAAATTACTATGAATACTTAACATACATTTTTTTGCTCCGATCAAAAACACACATTTCTCTCATTAACTATTTTTAGATTCAATGTCTTTCCTTTATACTTCAATTTACTAATGAATATCTCAAATTTACCTATACGTGGGCATCAATGATAATACTATAATGCACAATCTAAAACATCACCAAAAAAATTCAAATTTCTTTAAGTATTCCATGTCAACTCAATTCTTATCCTTAGTTTATTTTAGCTTTACCTACTTCAATTGTTAATATGATTTGTACATATTCGCATATTTTCTTTTATTTATATATTGCCTTAATTTTTTAATACATTACACTTTGTGATTCCAAACATATATTTTTTAATTCTTTAATTACACGCGACGATCTCTCAAAGCTCAACTCATGATTTAGCATTAATGATTATTAATATATTTATTCAATATTTGAATATATATATATATATATATATATAATTATTTTTAATTACGTATTTAAAAGCTCAATGTAGTCACGCCACGAGTCGGGAGCGTGACTCATGGAACAACTAAATTCAAGGGTTAACTTTAATCTAAGACCAAATGAAGGAACAATAAGAAATCCAACGTATTTAAAAGCTCAATGTAGTCACCCCCGAAGCCAACCAAGTTCCGAGATTAGCCCACCGCCCATGAATCATTATGTCGTTGTCTGTGAAGACTGGAGCAAGCACGGGGACGATCCATGGATCCCAACACCAGCTTGGTTGACACTGGTGAAGGGGCTCCAATACCTCGAGAGCATAGGAAATAGCTTACCACAACTCGGACAACATCTACTTGTGAGATGCCAATTCCTGTCCGAGTCATGTTCACTACCACCTAAACTCGGGGGGAGCAGTCCATGACTAAGGTGTTAGGAACTTTCCAAGCCAGCCAGCTCAGTTCACGAGCTTTCCCAGCCAGTTTCAGAGCTGGACGAGGCTGCCAAGGACATCCCGTACTTGCCACAATCACAAAAAGTGACTATTGTACAAAGATGTCCAAACCAGTCATGCCCAGCAAAAGCTGGCAAATTGTGTCCGAGAGCTGGAAAATTGTGTCCGAGAGCTAGCAAAAACTGTCCAAGTCAGCCTGTGCACACCCTTGTCATGACCTTTATCCAACACACTTTTCAACCAGAAAAGAATGTTTATTTATTATGTCAATCTTCGTTACAATGATAGTTGATTGTTAAAAGGCAGTGTAAAACTATTGGTATATAAAAATAGAAATATAGTAAATCACCTTTTTTAATTGACAATTGATTATTTGTAAAAGAAAATTCAATTAACAATTGATTTAAATTAATCTGTTATCAAAATAGCATCTAAAATATAAATGTTTTAGAATTTTTCATATAAGGCCATCTAAATATTTTTACGACATTATTGAGACTATTTTTTTTTATCTTAAAAGAGATGATAAATATCTTCATAATTAACTCACACAACTTCGAGATCCTAAGTTCAAACTCAGGACATGACGTCCAACCTAACAAGATCGACATTTTTCAGTTAAGTTATAACTTAAGGATATTATTCAGACTTTTCTATGATATTAGAATTTAAACCTTTTATGTGTAAAAAGTGTAAATATAACCTAAAAGAATAATGTCAAGTATTGTAAATAAATTAAACTTAAACAAAAAACAAAAAATTACCACTTTAAATTTATAATTACTTTTTTAACACTTCATCATTTTTTAATGACTACCACATCCATGTATGGTCACTTAAAAAAGTTTGTCAAATTTCGTGTTTATGGTTTTAGTAACATCCATAATATCTCAACAATAAAAAATGTGAACCATTTTTATGACAACCGTTGCATTACAACCATATTATCAATTTTTTCATATATCAACTAAATTTGATCATCTCATAAAAAAATTTATTATATATCAACATAAAATTTAAATAAATTTTAAAATCTCAATGTTCACCAATTGTAATGCAAAAGAATAAATTATAGTAAAAATCTTAACATTACCAACTATTAGCATTTGAAAATCAATTAGATGCAGTTTTCTACAACTATTTCAAACTAATAAAGTGTTATCTAAATTGTAAGTTAATTCTCCATTTTTGATATTAATTTTAAAATTAAATAAATTCTTAATCCTATAAAATTTTAAAATTTTACTAGTAGTCTTTGCAAAATTATCATATAAGCAGATTTTGATTCTGACGAAACGTTAATATATATTTTTTAATAATATTTTTTTAAATATATTTATAATATTATAAATATTTATTCGACAAATAATAAGTTCAAATTTTGATTTTGAAATCCATTTTTTTATTATTTCTATATTGAATTTAATGACATTCAAAAAATTTATATTTAATAGTGACTAAAAACTTAATCGATCGAGCCTTATTTTATATTTGCTTTTAAAATGTATCATATAACTCTATCTAATTCCTCATTTCTTTAGTTGTTATTTCATTGACCCTATAAACCCAAATAAAATTTACCACTACTGTATTTCAATTCTCAAGTTGGAATTATTATATTCGTGTATAGATCTAAAAAATTTCACACATAGAATAGAGAATACAATTGCTTGTGTATTTTATAGCAATGTCTATAATATATTTACTATAATACTAATAATATATACATATTTAAATAAAGTAATTGACGTTAAGAGATAATAAACTTTAGTTAAAGACGAATTATTAACAAAAATATAAATTCAAATTTGATTGTAATAATTATAAACCAAACATTTGTAATCTATCGGTCGATCTACATATTACTACGGTCTAATCCAAACTCTTATTCTTCCAAAAATAAAACTTGCGTGACAAAATATAATATAGAGTTATTCAAAAATCACTGATTAGTCATTCACTAAAACAATAAACTTTCTGAATTTAAATAAAAAGGTCATTAAATGAATAACTAAATGAAGGAATAAATGATGAAATCCTTATAATTAATCTCAATCGTTACAATCTTCAATTTCAAAAAATTACAATGATTTCCTTATTTACAACATTTAAAATAATCACTTAATAAGTTAAAATCATTTGTGAAATTTCAAATTTATGAGCCTAATAGCATACCCATAATTTTTTTACCTAAAATCAATCTCATCAACAATCAAATTCAAAATCAATAGACTAAAATTTTAAATTTTAAAAAATAAGGCATTAAATGAGTTTTTAAATTAGAAATTTTTATAAACTAAATTTTGTTTTAAATGGTGAAGTTCTTATAATCCCATCTCAATCATCAAACAAAAATCAAGACAAAGATAATAACTCAATATTTTCCAAAAATTTCATATAACGAGATACAAAATTATGAATTTTTAATATAGAAAATTTATAATCAAAATAAATTAAATTTAGTATATAAATATAAAATTTATAATTGTATTTCTATAGTACAAAATATAATAATATTTTTTTTCCAAAAATAAATGCTTATAAAAATTTATTGAAAATATATACATTTTCATAACATGCTAACATTACAATGATTGTGGCTCCATTATTATTGAACATTTTAACCTAACATTAATCCAATAATTATATTGTTATTACTTAAATATATTAATTATTACAAAAGATATTAAAATCATTTATTTTTGACATGATTAAGTGTGTTACACACTAATTATGAATAATAGGACTATTTGATTAAATCTATTTTTCTTTAATTTACATTTAAAAAATTTACAAATTTTATTGGTTTAGTATAAAATTGGAATTTCATATTGAGTATTTAATTATTCCACCATTTATGTGAAACTATACTATTTATTTTAATTTATATTTTTAAATATATTCACCATTGATTGAATTTTGTTTAACAATTAACATAAATTGTATGTTTACATAAAATTTCTTAATATAAATTAGTATGTTTTATTTTTGTTTGTTAAATGAATATAAATAATTTATATATATAAAGTTTAATTTATAAAACAATTTATTCCATGTTTTGACAAGGACTACCCAGGTTCCATAGACATTTCAAATGCATAGTAGACTAAAGTCATTTCATTTCTTAACCATAGTTTCAAATCATTTCCGGTTCATTTGTTTGTTAAATTAATCATCAAGTCAAAACAAAACGAGTTTAACAACATCCAACACTAATTGACTCAGCAACATGCATAGATGGATCTACCAGGTAACTAAAATCTCTTCTCTTGCTCTTTTGAAATGTACAACTATACTCTTATATTTTATTTTAAAATATATTTAAAAGAATGTATTAATCTTAATAAATAAAAGAAATTTGTCACACTGGCCTTCCCAAATTATTAATAGGAGACACTACCGAGATGGGTGTCACGACTCGAAAACTGAACACCATGACTGGTGTAAAACTCCTAGCTTTGATTGTCTATCAACTAACTCAACAATTACGCAACTAAATAGTTCTAAATAACCATTTCAAAAAATATATATAATTTTGTTCGAGATTTCGACAGAGTATTCTCTATAGCTTCAACATTTCTAAATTTATAAAATCTTGTTTCAAACTTTTAACTGAGTCATAACTCAAAGAGTTAAATCTAAATATTTAATACATTTTCTAAAAGACTTTCTAGACACAAAATAACGGTAAAATACATCACGACTCAACAAACTTTACAAAAGGGTCATCGGGTAAAGAGATCTACCAAAAAACGATTGAGACTGAAATCTACTTACATTTTGCTACTCAACTGACTATGAATCTGAAAAATAATGAACAACATGAAGGCGTAAGTCACAAAGACTTAGTGAGGAGACAACAACTACCACCAACTAGAGGGAAACAAACAAAAAAACACGAATAATTATTTTACAATCTTGTTGTAATTATATTAAAGAATACTGCCTAAAATATATATAATTCTCAAGTAAAGTATACACACGATAAAATCATTAAACTTAAAATTTAGTCGTTAAGGTAGAAATATTTAAAATCCAATTCATAGAGAAGTGAAATCACAATGAGCAACCAAAAAAAAATCATAAAAAATCAAACAAGTAAAAATATAAATTCTTTAGAACAAAGAGGCGGCTTCATCTCATTGATAGTCCTTTCCTCCTAAGGGTGGTATTACTCTTATGGGTGACTCAATTTAACAGATAACTCTTTCCTCTCAATCCCGCAATGCATCATCACACACCACTTAGGGAGCTTAATCTAGTTGATAGTTCTCTCCTCCTATGGATGACATCTCTCAAGGGGCGGCTCCATCTAACGGGTAACTCTCCTTAATCAAAACGATATAACTAGATGTACCTACATTTGTTAACGAATTCATTATTATAACAACAATTTTTAAAACACATATTTAAAAATTATCTCTCATATCATTGTAACTCATGGAAAACATATTTAACCGTACATCAATTCCATATTTAAATGCCTTATAACTCATAAATAAGTCAAACTACAAACATATTATATAACAAAGAGCATAAAAATAAGTAAATAACGAAATCGAGATAATTTCAAAGGTTGTGTTTTCCAAGTTTTCTGATTTTTTTGCACGACCTATGTCTTTGTAGTTATGGCAAAAATTGTAGGTTTGGTGTAAGAAAAATAAGAGATTAGAATTTTAAGGATTTGGATTCAGATATCAGAGTATGTAATTTGAAGATGGAGAAATAAGGGTTGAAGATGAAGGTTGAGTTTTGATTAAAAAATTTGGGGTTGAAGATGAAGATTATTGAATTTTTATTATTTAATTGTTTATTAAATAATTAATTATTTTTAAGTATTTAATTAAATAATTAAATGAGTTAATAAAAATGAATTTTAATTTTAAATATTAATTGTTGTTTAGTCAACAACAATTGCACAATCATCATATGCTACTTCATTCAAAATTAGTCATGTCACTATTTTTTTTACTAAAAGAGATTCAATTTTTTTAAAACTTCTTGGAATTTGCATGTATAAAAAAAAATTACACATACTAAAATTAATATGAAATATATTTATAAGAAGCAAAAATATATTTAAACTTTTATTCATTTATTTATTTATTATTATTATCATTATTATATTTTTTTTATTCGTTTATTGTTAATTATTGTTAAATGAAACGATCCGTTTCAATGAGCCCTAAAAGCCATACCAACATTAATTATTGAATAACTTTTTCTATATTTTTAAAGTAGCTTTTGCATATGTCACTAAATACACCTTAAAAAAACCATAAATCATATGAGCACATTTAATCTTAATATCATGTGATAAAAAAAACTTTTTTTTTTTACAATCTAATAAAAAAAACATTCACGTTTCAGAAAAATTATTTGTATATATGATGATAATAATTATCTATCTATATGTTGTCTGTCTGTATGTCTGTATATCTATCTGTTTGTATGTCCGTTTGTCTGTATATCTGTTTGTCTATTAATCTGTTTGTCTGTCTGTCAGTCAGCCAGTCTGTCTGTCTATCTATCTATCTTTCTGTATGTCTGTTTGTCTTTCTTTCTATCTGTCTGTCTATTTGTCTGTCTGTCTGTCTATCTATTTGTCTGTCTTTCTTTCTTTCTATCTGTCGGCCTATTTGTCTGTATGTCTGTCTGTGTGTCTGTCTGTCTGTTTGTCCGTCTGTCGGTCTGTCAGTCTGCCTGTCTGTCTATCCGTCTGTCTGTTTGTCTGCCTGTCCATTTATATGTCTGTCAGTCTGTCTGTCTATCCGTCTGTCTGTCTGTCTATCTATCTATCTGTCTTTTTATCTGTCTGTTTATCTGTCTGTTTGTCTGTATGTCTGTCAAACTGTCTCTCTGTCTGTTTGTCTATCTATCTATTTGTCTTTTTATCTGTCTGTCTGTATGTATGTCTGTCAAACTGTCTCTCTGTCTGTCTGTATGTTCGTCTGTCTTTCTGTCTGTCTGTCTATCTGTCTGTCTGTCTGTCTGTCTGTCTGATCTCGAACCACTTCGAACTACATACAATATTTGTCTAAAATGACCACCTAATACAACTAGAATTCAACCAAATAGTTTGTGTTTGTTGTCTACCCCATCAAACAACATTATGTTGCGCATTGATTTGTCAAATGCCTCAAAGAAGTATTTGTTCATCATTGGTGCTTCATCCCATATAATCAATTTTGTTTGTCTAAATAGTTTAACCTTGTCATCTCTTTTGTTAACACCACATATCGACTCTTTGTTAATCTCCAAATAATTATTTAACGTAGAGTGGGTTGTACGATCGTCTGATAGTAACAATGATGCAATGTCACTTGAGGCCATATTAAGGACTATGAATCCTTTTGAATGCAGACCTGCACACAATGTCTTCTAGATAAAAGTTTTACCCATTCCTCCATAATTGTATAAGAAGAAAAATGCACCATTTTTAGACTTCATAGAACCAACAATTTGATCATATACACTTCTTTATTCAATGGGAATCATGTTTATAAGTTCAGAATGATACTCAATCAACTCTTCCCTATTGTAATTACGTTGGTCTAAAATAAATTTATTGCCTAAATCATCTTCGACTGACATATCTGGTATTGACATGGATTTGAAATTCTTAAGAGACATTATGTTTTTGTGTAGTAGTTTCTATATTTCAACTAAACAAAGGTTCTTCAATTATTCCTCGCAAATTTGGAAATCAGTAAAAAGTTGTATATAATTAGCGGTATGATAGAGATGTATGAATGAAAATAAATTAAATAAATTTTACTAAAAAATTACTTGGATTTTTAAACTTTTCCTCATGCTATATAAAATACCATTTAGCTAACAAATGCCATGTTGACTTCCAAATATCACCCAAATTTGTTATTGTGGTCATTACCAATAGAGTAACAAACAATCTACGCAGTTGATGACCAGAACCTAATCCGCTTGCTTCCGTTATTTCATCTACAAACTATTTGTCACCAACTAACAATCCAATGCATCACACACTTCTTGAAAAGTATTATATGTTTTGCCATTAACAGTTTTTAAACAGGTGTATCCCATGCAACCTCGTTGAAAAGTTAATAGTAATATCATATAGTACAATAGGTCAACCTTAGGTGGAGTGAATTGAAGCCTTCCTATTTGGTCACCCCGTTGACGTTGAAACCATCTTATTTTATCTTTCAAGTACACAAACTTAGTGGGAAATTCTACATTTGTTAGATTTCAACCTTCACCCCCTTTGACCTTCAAGACCTTATCATATAAGATTCATGCTGACCCAAAAGACCCATATTTATATAGATTTATATGTAATATTGACCATACAAATTGTATAAGTGTATTTTAAATGGCAAAAACAACTTCAATTATCTACCGGATTCACACATATGGTAGTTAATTTACATAAAAAATACACTACCAGATTCTAGGATTCAGTAGTGTATTTTACTTGAAAAATACACTTCAATATATTACCGGATCTACGCATCTAGTAGTTAATTACCAAAATGACTTGTTGCGGATAACCAGAATTCAACATATCAGCGCCAAAAATGATAGAAACAACATATATATAGAAATACAAATTTAGTTTAACATCATATTAAAAAATACTTCATACTTTTCATTATACCTATAATTATCATATACATTTAATAGTACTGGTTTAATAGTCTAATCCATCTTAACTGATCTATTCTAAGGTTAGCAACATCATATTCGTCTATTACTTCAATCTGTTTTTCAGAATTTGATTTTTCCAGTGGTTGAACACATTTTTCAATTCTCATGAGTTCATCAAACAAAGACATCCTTTTTCAGAAATGGATCGTCCGTGATTCTGATTTTACTTTGTGGTGCACTCTCCATTCTACAAATGATGAAGGTAATGAACAACCTTCCTTCAAGTATACATGAACAAAATGATATTTGTTAACTCGTCCAATGAACAAAATATGTGAAGTTGGATTTCAGGTGGACACCTCTTAGTGGTAGAAATGTTTTAGAAACTCCATCTTGAAATCTCATCAACTCAATTATAAATCTATTGTATTAAGTGGCATTAAGATGTTCCATTTTTAGAAACAAAATCCACTTTTCTGTCGGTGCCTTATAAAACTTACTAGGATACAAAGCATCTTCGATAACATTTAATCGTTTCTTTAACGAATACAATTTGACATAATTTCATTTGTGCTTATTTATCTCTCTAATGGGATCATGTTGGAAAATTGCATGATTCTCCTCACTATTACCAAGATGTGCAACGACAATCCGAAATCTACAATTCCCATCACCAACAACATCCACAATTTTGTCAATATATGAATGCATAAAAAGAGACATATTATCAATAAAATGAATTTTTGGTTTTGGAAGTGAATTAGACAAAGAATTCCTAATATGCGCGCTCTTCTTTCTTAGGCATGATAACTTTGATTCTCAAACTAGAATGTTCGGATATAGTGAATCAACATTCTCTCACAAAAAAGGTGAAAGTTTAGTTGACTCATCTGTTGGCGTACACCTAACCTTCTTTAGTGCCCCTTGCTTTTCACTTTCTCACTAGGTGGATTCAACGATGTCATTTGTAAGAAAGCTATTTCATGAATTTGATCTTTGATAAGTATTTTTGTACCGTTATCTATTTTGTCAATCGGTTCCTGAAATACAAACGTGTACCTAAATTTTATATATTATCACATGAATTCACTATATTAGCAAATATTTAATTTAACTAATTAAAATGTGCTTAGATCGTATTCAACTTTGTTAAAATAGAAACATGAGAATTAACTTCTTCTATTATGACAAAGTCATCATCAAACTATAGTCTCTCCGAATGAGTGTGTACCTCATCAAGTCAACAAATACTTTCTTTCATACTCATTGTGATTTAAATTCAAGTCTAGAATTTTATAATTGATAAATTTTATGTACATTTCTTTATAAGTCCACATATGCAGATATTGTTTGCATTTTACTTTCATAAATGAGTATATCTCCTAATTTAAATTTTTTATCATTAAAAAGGAAACATATGAGTGGAGATTTTAAGTTTGATCTCATTTTTCCTCTTTTTTTCTCAATAAAAAAAAAAAATTAAGGTGTAAGAAAACCAAGGTAGAAGATGAAGGTGCAAACACGAGAAGGGGGTTGAATTGTGTTTTCCAAAGTTGACAATTTTTTGATAATTTATAAATAAATAAATAAAACTAGTTTAGTTTTGGTGACTTACTTGAAGTAGAAGTAATCGGATTCAGAGGCAACAAACCATGAAAGCATAAATAGTTTGACATGTAGATTTATCCTAGTTCACCACTAACTTGGCTACATTCAGTCTCCTCATTTAGAAGGCTTTAATCCACTAATTCAAATACCTTGAATTACAAAGCAACTGACCCTCTAAGCTAGTATTCCCAAACAACCCGACAACCCCAAACTTTTGAGGAACGAACCACCTTGACCCTACAAGTCAAGTCTTCTCCTAACAACCTGACAACCCCAGATTGAAGAAGGAACTAAACCACTATTGGGTTGGATACAAAAGATTGCAACTTGAGTAGTTGCTTCTAAAAAGCTGATAATAACAATAACTCTAACACTCTAAGAAAAAAACACTCAAAAAATATTTATAACTTAAACAAGTATTTCTCTCTTTGAACTCTAAGACTACTATTTTATGTTTTTCGATGATTTTCTTCTTCAGCCTTGAATATCTATTTATATTCAAAATTTGGGCTTCAAATTAGTCCTTGTTTAATTCGGAATTGTATTTTGTTCAAATTGCGTTTGTAAATTCTTCAAATTGATTTAGTTCATTTTTTGTTTAGATTGAGATAGTAAATTTTTCAGATAGATTATGTTTGTATGTTGTTCAGATTGCGTTTGTAAATTTTTCAGATTGATTATGTTCATATTTTGTTGTAGATAAATCTTGATAAAATCTTCTACAAATCTTGATCATATCTTCTTTCATACACTTTGATATTGTTTTCATAAAAACTATAAATATAAAATGAACTTGGTTTCAAAAGAAGAGGAAGGGACATGATAAAAATTGTAGAAGATAAAAATTTAAGAAAGAGACAAAGACTTTGGATAGAGACAAAGAGGTGGTGATAGATAGGAAGTATAAATTATTGGTAATCCGTTCTCTTGTTATTTTTTTTTACTATAAATAATATTTTGATAAGGTGGATGATGAGGTAATCTATCTAATACAAATGATTAAAAATCAGTTAAAATTTTAGGAATGATCAAATATATTAATGAAAATTTTAAATTTATCGGATTTATGATCTTTACATTTAAAATACTGACTTAATCAATAACAGTTAAATAAAAATAAAGAAAAAATATATATGTCTAAAAATTCAATTAGCCAAATCAAGGTTAATCAGATGATTGTCTTACCGTCTCTAACAAGGAGAGAAAATATGTTCTAATAAAAATGAGAAGGAAAGACATAAGAGAGTACCTAGGAAGTAAGGAAACACATGACATAATTGTAGTATGTATGCGACGACTAATCTATTTGGTTCTGCCAAAACACGTCTCATTCATTTCCATTTTCCATTTTCCATTTTCCATATCCCATCCATTCCCCATTCCCCGCTTTATTACTTTCTTAGCAATGATACAAGTACATGAAAAATTGTAAGTTTTTTTAATTACACAATCACATTTTGTACTGTTCATACCACATTCATTTGCTCGTGCTTCTTTGCAATGAATAGACTTCAATCTAACTCTTGAAATTTTAAACACCAATTTAGAATACAAAACCTTGTCTTTGTATTTGTGTTCTAACACACTTAACCTCATTTGTATTTCTCTTTCACTACATCCAATATGGTACTTTGGACATTTTTTAGGAATTTTGGAAAAATTTCACATCTTTTTGAACTTGACAATTGGCACCAACATATGCATCTTCTAAATGAGATTCCACTACAATTTCCAAAGTTCTCACTATGGTGTTTCATAATTGTGTCAGTTTGACATGTTTCACGTTCGCATCTACATGTTTCACAAGTTTTACCTTCACATCCAATTTAGATGTAGCTCTGACATTTTTGAAATATGATACTGACACAGTAGAGCAGTAGAGGTTGGAAAATCTTTGCAACAACATTCTAAAATGCAATATCTCTATCAGCCACAATTACTTTGGAAATCTTGTCTACAGACTTTAACAAATTACGACACATTTTGATGTGGATTTAAATGTTTCCATATGAGATTGAAGATTTAACCAAGTGATTTCTTCAAATAAAGAGATAAAATAAAAGCGAAAATAAAGAAACAAAAATGGATTAAGTTGAGAAGATGAAGAAGGTGCTACCATCAAGGATGATTGATAAGTTAATGTGGAATCGCCACAATAGTAAGGAAACCATTGATAAGATTCAAGCAAGTTCTAATTCAATAACTTAAAAAGAGGATATATAGTTCACTCACAATTTCATTAGAGAAATTCTAATTCATTCAAAACTTCTCTAGAATGAGACTTTTAGCGTCTCTTGTGCTTTGAAAAATAGTATTAATATATTTTTGACTATTTAAAAATAATAAATAAATGTCATGATAATATAATTTTTATAATAAACATTTTTAGATAAGACATTTGTGCATTACACAAGTTTCATCCTACTTTGTAACAAAAGTTAGTGGTTGCTATTTTAAATCAAAACCATAATTTTTGTGTGAATGTACAATTAATTGTGTCTTTAAAATTTCACGCATACAAAATAAATTAAATATTCACGATTAAAAATGGAAGAAGATATGAAGTAAATGACCATAAAATGATAAATAAAAAAATAAAAAAATCATTTAAGACTTCCAACATGAAATCATACTTATAAAAATATTTTGAATAAAAAATATTCTTTTTTAAAATGGAGAAGAAAAATGATTTTTTTTTTTAATTATTTATGTTAAGAGATGTTTTGAAAAAAATGAAAAATGAGATAGGTGATACATATACATGGTGAGAGGAAAAATATAATACCCTAGAAAAATGTAAAAAAATAGATATTTTTATGGTGTAAATTGGATATCTTCTATAAATCAAAGTACTTTGAATAAATTAGAAGAGATGCTAAGAATCTCATATAAATATTTTTGAATTGTAAAAAGTAACTATAATAATGAATAAAATAATTTTTTAATACAGAACAATTATTTATTTAACTTTAAATAAATTTATAGAAGAAAAATAATTTTAAATATGAGTGAGATATAAAAGGGAAAACATTGAATACAAAATTATACAAAAAGAAAAAAGAGTTATTATTCATGCGTACACTCATAATTTTCTTATACATATACAATACCTCATTTTAATTATTCGAAATGCACCACTTTATTAAAGCAAAAATTAAAAAAAAAAAAAAAAAATGAAACAACACACCACATGTAAAATAAAAAAAATGTCAAACACACACTCACACCTTTAAGTAAACCGAGGAGACCACACCATTCCTCGTTCTCTCTCATCTCACCCCTTTCTTTGCAACCACAAAATACTCCCCCACCCTAGTTTCTTCTCTCTCACACAAACCATTTACCATAAAAGAAATAATGTATTTCTATGAAATGATTCCTCGTTTTTTCTATAAGTCTTTGTAACTTATGTCTTTATTTTGTTTATTTTTAAAAATTCAAATACAACCGAGTAATAAATTGTTAGCTAGTAAATTTAAATATTGATCACATTTTTTGGTAATTCTCCTTCATTGAAAACCTTTTTGTTATGTATATATATATTGAGTTGTGGAGTATTCTACAACTATTTTGAATAGTATTTTAATAATCGGACCGACCAGTTCACATTGTTCAACCGGGAACCAGACCCAAGACCTGTTCGGGCCACCTAAAAAACTATTGAGTTTTGTACCGTGCACCCCCCCACCTTTTCCTCCCACCCCTCCATTTCAATGGAAAAGACTATATTACCCTTTTTATAATTGGATAAAACAATATAAAATTTTTTTACCACTCCATTCCACACATCCCCCTTCAAAAGTTACAAAGTATACCATATAAATCGACAATTTTAAACATTCGAAATATTAAAAAGTAAGATTTATTGACATTTTCGAAACTTTGAAAGTTTCGAAACTTTAATTTTCAGAGGATTTCGAAAATTTGGATAAATTTGAAATATTCGAAACACAATTTTCTAGAATTCATACAAAATTTCAAGAGTTTGGATGAATTCTAAATCTTCGAAACAGATTTTTTTCCAAAATTCATAAAAACCTTCGAAACTTTTGTTGAATTTGAAATATTCGAAACACAATATTCGAACATTTGCAAATATTCGAAATTCAACAATTTCGAAAGTCTCATATTTTCGAAACAAGTCAGTTTCGAAAGTTTTGATTGATGGGAAAGGTTCGAAATGTAAATTTTTTTATTAGTAATAAATAGTAATAAATTAATAGTAATAAATAATAATAAATTTATAATAATAAATTTATAGTAATAAATTAATAGTAATAAATTAATAGTAATAAATAATAATTCATTTATAGTAATACATTTATAGTAATAAATTAATGGTAATAAATTTGATATCTAATTTTGGAAGTTTAAGTAATTTTTTAAAAAATAATTAAAAGTTTCGAAAGTTTCGAAACTTCAGAAATTTTTGAAAAGGAATTACTTCGAAGGTTTGAAATTTTCGAAGTATATGTGCTTCGGAAGTTTCAAATTCATCCAAACTTTCGAAGCTTTCTGGAAAAATACACTTCTAAAATTTCATATTCATCCAAAATTTCGAAAATTTCATTTCGAGAGTTTGGTATTTTTTCAAAGTTTCGAAATTAGTAATTTTTTCTGCATAATTACATTTCGAAAGTTTCCAATTTCACAAAATTTTCGAATAAATCAAAATACTTTTTTTGTATTATTTCGAAAGTTTGAAATTTTCGAAAGTTAAGAAATTTTTTACAATTTTCGAAAGTGGGGTGGGAAACTGGAATGGTAAATTTTTCCATAATTTTATATAAATTAAACAAAGGCAAAATTGTCTTTAAAAAAATTTGGGGGGGGTGGGAGGTAAAATGGTGGGGGTGCACGGTACAAAACCCAAAACTATTATTCAATAAAAACTAGTAAAAATCGGGAAAACTGGTTTGGACTAGCTAAGTCATTGACCTGAGCTCGATTTTGGAAAACCACTTTGATTTTTATTTTTGCAAAAAAAAAAAAAACCAGTTTTTTAAATTAAAAAAATCTTTTTAAGTTTAACTTAAAAAAAAAACTGCTATTTCATTCAAGCCTTTATTCTACTTAATACGCAGAACACCCGTGGTCGGTTGATTTATACGAGAATTGATATTAGAATTTACATTATAGACTTGTCTTTGTTGTAGATTTTAATATATTTGTCATAGATATTGAGTATTTGTTATAAATTTTATGGATTTTTATTGTATAAGTTATGAAGTTTTTGATATTTTTATATATTTATGAAATATTGTTTGGATTAAATGCTTGAAAGATGATATTATATTTGGAATCATTGAAATTACAAAGGATATTTTAGCAAAATTTAAAGTAATATTTTTTTTGAAGCAATGATTTTTAAGAACTATTTAATTACTTATTTGTTAAATTAGTCGATAGATTTAGCAAACTAAAAGTTTTAATTTTTACGCCGGTCACGGTATCGGATTTCGAGTAGTGACTAGAAGTATCTCATATTAACATTTTTGGATAGTAAAAAATAGATATAATAATGAGTAAAATAAATTTTTAATATATGTCAATTACTTATTATTTTTGGTTTAAATATGTTTTTGGTCTTTGCAGATATTTTTCGTTTTGATTTGGTTCATTGTAATTTGTTTTGTTTGATTTATACTTTTATAAATTCTAACTAGTTTTTTTAGTAAAAAAATGGTGACATGACTAATTTTAGATGTAGTGACACATGGTGACGGTGTAATTGTTGTTGATAAGAAAATATTTAATATTTAAAAACTTAGAGTTTTTATAATTAAAAACTTAAAACTAATTAATCAATTAATAAACCAATTAAATAATAAAAACTCAATAATCTTCATCTTCAACCCTATATTTTTTAATAAAAACTCAACAACCATCATCTTGATATCTAATTTCTTCATCTTCAAATCACAAATTCTCATAGATCCAAACCCTAAACATTTCAAACCCTGAACATCATACATCTTCATCTCTATGGTAAAAGTGAAATTCAGAAACAAACTTCAAATAGACCTCGTCAACTTCAACCCGGTGAGAATTTATCCATATCTTTGGTGGTTATATCTAAATATGTGAATTTGTGATTTGAAGATGAAGAAATTAAGGTTGAAGACAGATTATTGAATTTTTATTAAAAAATTTGAAGTTGAAGACGAAGATTATTGAGTTTTTATTATTTAATTGGTTTATTAATTAATTAATTAGTTTTAAGTTTTTAATTAAATAATTGAATGAGTTAATAAAATGAATTTTTAATTTTAAATATTAAACATTGTCTATTCAACAACAATTACATATTCACCACGTATCACTTCATCCGAAATTAGTCATATCACTATCTTTTTACTATAAAAGATTCAAGACTTTTTTAAAACTTCTTAGAATTTACAAGGGATAAATAAAGAACTAAACTCCACCCAAGTAATAGTCATGATAAGGATGGGAAAAGTAAATATTGGCAACAATTGGTTGGACACAATCAGCATGATATTCCAAATTTGAATCAACAAAAACATGCTAGCATGGAGATTGACGATCACAATCCATATGTGGACTTACAGAATGACAAAGAGGTTCAACCCCAACCATTAAGGCATCACACTTCCTCCATTAGGGCAGCTACCTTCTCTCAAAGACCTGCAGATAAATGGTATGAGTAGATTGGAAACAATTGGCTCGCAGTTCTATGGCATAACACGTGCAGATACTAATTCTCCATTCCAACCCTTTCCAGCCCTTGAGAAGCTAAAATTTGAGAAGATGTCGAATTGGAAGGAATGGCTTTCCTTTGAAGGCAAAATATTTCCTTTTCCCGTCTTAAAACTCTAAGATTAGATCAATGTCCCGAACTGAGGGGACATTTTCTTAGTCATAGAGGAAATTACAATATTTTGGCGTAATCGATTGCTAACTACATCATCTACTTTGCATTGGCTCTCCTCAATAAAATCTTTAAATTTGTTTTCTCAAGAGTCCACTGAATTGTCGTTGCTTGGAAGCGATTCTCCATGCCTTGTGCAACTTGCAATAATATTCAACTTTTAACACGCTAATATCTTTGCCTAAAATGTTTCTAATCTTTGCTTGTCTTCAACACTTGGATCTCATTTATATTAAGAATTTAGCATTTTTGCCCCCTGAAACCAATTACACATCACTTGTGACTTTGGAGTTAAAAAATTGTTGTTGTAATTCACTTACCTATTTTTCAAGGCCGACAATCGTGCAACCAGAACATTGTCACATACCCCCATTAGGGAAATTTTATATTTGTACTTTTTATTCAAAATAAATATCCAATTTGAAGAGAGATTATCTTATCTCTAAACAAAAGACTAAATATAATTTTCTCAACTCTCATCTTCTCTCTATCTTGAATCTTGATGTTAGGATTTTGTAATTTACTGATTTTAGGAACTCAATTTGTTTATAAGGATTGATTTACTGACTTACTTATTTACTGATGAACTCATTGTTTATTAGGTTTAATAACGATGTTAGGGTTTTATATTTTAGGAACTCATTACTGATTTTGTGATTTACAATAGTACTAATAGATTAGTAATCTATTAGATCACCACTAATAGAATTTTACCTTTTTAAGTCACCTAAAATATACATTTTAAGTCAGTTCTGTGTCTGAGTTAACAGCAAACAGCTTAAAAAATACGTTGTTTTTTAACTCGTTTCACGAACTGACTTAACAGAACTTCACCATGTTAAGTCAATTCAGGTTAATCGACTTAAACATCATAAATTCAGTTCAACAAATCAACTTTTTGAGTCAGATATTTTGATCAACTGACTTAATAGATAGAGTTAAAATAATTTTTTTTTTTATTTATCATTTTATTTTTATGCTCTTGATTCATTTCTATATATAATATTTCTTATTAAATTTCAAATAAAAGTTTTGAACTTACAATCACAATTTTATATAATCATTTAATAATCAAAATATACAATATAAGATGTTCATATAAAATATAGAGATGTGTCTCATTTCTGGCTAATATTGACAAGATGGAAAAATCATTTAGATGTCTATTAATCAAATTACCAAATCACACTATAGCAATATTCAATAGACCTACATTAGCATTGTCATTTTCTTCAATGAATTCCAAGATAAAATCCATACAACGTTTTTGAACTTCTTTAGTTTGATCTGAATGAAATGATCTCGAGACATCAAATATCTGAAGAAAAAAAAAAACACAATCAATATCAGTTGAATCCTAATTTTTTATGATACGAATATTAAAAAATACAATCAATAGTAACTTGTAATTTTTCATCATACAAACATAAAAAAACACAATCAATAACAACTTATAAAAAATTATATGCCTACATCCATGAATCAACGTTGGTTCAATGTTCAACTTATGTAACATGATATAGTAGTCACCTTCATACATTTGTCATGTTTAAAAAATCATCATGCTATATTCATTTTGTATAACTATGAAAAATCTCATAATAAATAAGATGATTTCTTATTTATTCAAAATGTAACCCATTTACATTTAAACATTAACACAAAGGCAATAAAATTCTCCTTCGTTGTTAGGAATTTTTTTAAAAATCAAATTGTAAAAATTCTTCCACACCTTATTGTTCTTTGCTTTTTTTATTTATCGTCCTAGTATGTCGTATTCATACTAATTAAGAGTAATCTAACGACAGTATACTATTGTTTTCTTCTTTATTTTTATTATTTTGATTATTGTTTTGTTCCTTTTATATAAAATGAAACATGTATTTTATTGTAACATATATTCTTATAAAGCATATTATTATTTTTTCAAAATTATAAAAATGAAGAGAAATATTGTAACATATATCTCACTAAGGCAAAATTTAGCAACAAAAAAATATGCAAGTTCATATCTAATCTCCAAAAAAAATGATAAAGAGTCATTTCAAAAGAATGAATTTGACATGCCATAGTGTATAACTCTTTTGAGATGTTATTCTTTAGAAAAGAATTTATAACGATAAATACTAATCATTCTAGCAACATAGAGATTAAAAATTACTGTTATATATCAACCATTATAATACTATAAAATTATTTTTTAAAAATTATTAATATCTCTACACAACTTGAAAATCAAACTTTGGAGAGTAATGACGATAAAACGGAGACTTGACTGAGGTTGACGGAGGACAGAGATGGTGACCATAAAATGGCGACTACGATTGTACTAATCATTTTTGCAACATAAAGTTTAAAAATTATTATTATATATCAACCATTATAACAGTAGAAAATTATAAATAAATAAAAAATTACTAATATATGTACATGAACTTGTAAATGTAAATCAAATATGTGGAGTGGGAGGTCGAGAGGAGCATGGTGACTATAAAATGAAGATGAGAAAAGTGTTGACGAAGAGAAAGTTTGAAGTGTTAGGGCGTAGGAATATAAAACGCTAAATACACGTTATTTTTATAGTGCGTAAACGTGGTTTAAATCGGTTATCAATGTAACAAGTTAAACATGTTTTAAATATTTATAAAATTGCCACCGCCTCACGTAACTAAGTTGTTTATTCAATTAACCGAGTTAAACATATAAGTTTTAAATATTTACAAAATTACCACGCCTCATTTTATTACATAGTTTAGCCATTTAACCGAGTTAAACATAGAATAATAGACATATATTAACTTGTTTATTCAGGAAACCGACTTAAATATACCTTCGACTTAAATAGGTTTTTAACATAGAAAAATAGGTTTTTAAGTCTAGTGACACCTAAACGACTTAAGTGTCTATGTTAAAAACCTATTTTTCTACTAGCACTTGCTGGTAAACGCTATAGAGTTGGTCATCAGTTGACAAAATTGTGAGAAATTTCAAGTTTTTGTACCATGCCTCAGAAGATTAGAAAGTATAATTTTGAATATGAGAAGCATAAGAAAAATAAATTTTTTGAAGATTTAACTCAATCTCAAACAGAGGGTCTTGATAACCTTGGTTGATGAATTTGCTTTAAAAAAGTATTAGAAAGATGACAGTTGGGAATTTGGATTAGGGAATTTTCCATCCAACTTGCCAATCCTTGACGGAAAAAATTGGGAGAGATGGTCTGCATCTATGAGATCATTACTAGTAGCTCAAGAAGTGTTTGAGATTATCCAAGAAGAGTATGAACAGCTAGGTCTCAATCCAATAAAAAGGCAGCAGGCAGCATTCAAAGATTTCAATAAAAGAGATTGCAAGACATTGTTTTACACCCAACAAAGTGAGGATTCCAACAACTTTGAGAGGATTTCAAAGGCATCTGCATAAAATGAGGCATGAGATAACTTGGTTAAATATTACACGGTTGTGGAAAACCCAAGAAAGTGAAACTACAAATGCTAAGAAGGTAGTATGAATTGTTGCAGATGGAGGAAGATGAAAATGTTGCTGATTACTTCAATAGAGTGCAAGAAATTGCCAATCAAATGCAAAACAATGGTAAAGTGATAAATGAACTGATGATCATTGAGAAGATTCTGAGAACATTGACTCCAAGGTACGATCACATATTGGTGGCCACAGAAGAATCAAAGAACCTTGAGACATTGAAAGTAGAAGACTTACAAGGATCACTAGAATCTCATGAACTGAGATTAAAAGAAAGGAGTACAACAACTCAAGTACAATCATTGCAAGCTTAGGTCAGCAAGAAATTCAATCAAGATGGAGTGAAATACAAGAAGGGAAAGGGAAAATCTAAGTGGTACAAGAAGCATAAATTATATGAAGGGGCTGCTGGAAATTCAAGAAACTAGAACAGTAGTGATTATCACAACATGACGTCATGGTAAGAAGAAGTTTGACAAGAAGGGGATTCAATGTTATAATTGTCAAAAATGGGGGCACTTTGCAGATGAATGTAGATCCAAGAAGGTACAAAGAGACGATGGTGAAGCTCAGATGGAAGTTGAGGACTCAGGTTTAGATGATGTACTGCTAATGGCTATCACTAATTCAGAGGATGACTGCCCATAATTGTAGTATCTTGACACAGGTTGTTCCAATCATATGATTGGGCATAAGGAGTGGTTAGTAAGCATTGATGAGAAGGTGAAAAGAGAGATCAAATTTGCAGAGAATATCATAGTGACAGCTGAAGGTGTTAGCAAGGTACTGATTCAAAGGAAAGATAGCAAACAATCCTTCATTTGTGATGTGTTATATGTGCCAAACATGAAGAACAACCTGATGAGTCTTGGAAAATTGCTGGAAAAATAATACTTTATGAAATGGAAATTGGGCAAATAAAGATGTTTAATAGTTCAAAGAGGCTTGTCTTGAAGGCACCATTGTCCAAGAACATAACCTTCAAGATTGAGATTCAAATCAGTGAGAATCAATGCATGGCTGCTGAAATCAAGAGTGAAAATAAGTTGTGGCACCAATGGTTTGGGCACCTGAAAATAAGTTGTGGCACCAATGGTTTGTGCTAGGAGTTCTTGAAATTCAGATACCAAAGGGGATATGTGAAGAATGTTTTCAGGCTAAACAACACAGGAAAAAATTCAAATCATAATTGCCTATTAGATCTTCAAGGATGATAGAGGTAATTTTTTCTGATGTATGTGGTTCATTTGAAGCAATCTCAATAGGAGGTAACAACTACTTTGTATCATTCATTGATGATTTAACAAGTAAAATCTGGATATATTTAATTAAAAGAAAAAGTCAAGTGTTTGATGTGTTTAAAAGATCCAAAGTGGTCTTAATATGAAAATCATCAAACAGATGGATGAGGAGAATATAATTCTCATGAATTCCATGAATTTTGTGAAAAAGAATGAATGTTACATGAAGTGACTGCACCGTACACTCCACAACATAATGGAACTGCTGAAATAAGAAACATAACTATATTGAATATGACTAAAAGTATGTTGAAGGGAAAGAAAATGCCTCACAAATTTTGGGGAGAAGTAATATCAACTGCAATATATATCTTGAATAGGTGTCCAACCAAAAGACTTGAAACTAGGACACCTGAAAAAGTCTGGTCTAGAAGGAAGCCAACTGTGAATCATCTGAGAGTGTTTGGTTCACTATGCTTTAGACATGCACAACCCAAAACAGGAGGAAATTGGATGATAGGGCTGAACAGATGGTGCTGCTGGGGTATGACTCAACTAGGTTGTATAAGCTATATGATCCAAACAAAGAAAAGGTAGTAATAAGCAGGGACATACTAGTAGATGAATCAAAACATTGGGACTGGCAGATGAGGGCAGCTGTAACGCACCGAATTTTTAATCCAAAACGTTACTTAAAAAAAAATTATTGCTTAGAAAAATTTATGATTTTTTTTAAGAGTACATAACAGTTATTCATTCAAATAATTAGTAACAATCACGTTATTTAATATCATTTAGAAAATATTTATTCAAAATTTAAAACAAAGTAAAGACAATTATTCCTAACGGAAGGGAAGCACTTCCGTATTTTTAGAAATACAGTACATTTTAAAAGTTTGTGACAAAAGATTAAAAAGAACTTAGTAATATTGGGCAATTATATTATTACAAATTTGTCTTGAAAAAAAAAACCAATGTTTACCCATGTTCGCCACACGTCAATACTCATTAACTACTCTTGAATCTCCTCGAACTCATTAGTACCTAAAATGTTGTTGTAAGGGTCAATTTTTTCCATCATCTACATCATACCAAAGCTAAACATATAGAAGAATAACCCAAAACATATAAAAGTAAAAACTTCCAATTTAAAAGAAAAAAATGTGCAAACCGGTAAATTGTATGTCAAAACATATGCATAATGCATGCTCCTAAAACTATATGATGCAAATATAAACCTGCCACTAAGGCAACTTCTACACAGAAAGATCACCCAAACCAATGGGGAAAACAAACCTGCCACTAAGGCAACTCCCACGAAGATGCATATGCAATGACATGATGATATAGTATCAAAGAGATATATTCCCACACAACCCACTAAGAATCATGTCATATGCATTCAAAATTACTTTTTAAACTCATCACAAAGAACACATACCACACATCCTTATCATGAGTATCACAAATTCGTAGACAAATAATCATAAAAATTATGACTTTCATCACATACACATAAAAATAGAAATTTGATATCATATAGGCCATAAAAACTAACACTTTAACATATATAACAAAAAAATTCAAACTCCAACTCATATACATAATAAATGTTAAAACTTTATCACATATAAGGTAAAAATTAAAACTTTATTTCATATTCATCATAAAACTATAATTTTATCACACATAGCATAAAATTTGATACTTTACTCCATAGAAGTTATATATTACAATTCAATCTCAACAAAAATTGGGGATTTATTATTGTAATTCATTAGTCTACATTTATTCCTTTTAAAAAATATAAGTAATCACGATTATTTATTTCATGTCATCCAACCAACGGCCTAACTATAATTTGTGTGGGGGAAAAGCTATTCCCTTGGCCGTTTTTCTTCCTAGTACAAAGCTTTAAGCCCCACGAAGTTGTTCACAAGGAAAAGAAGTTCAAAACTTTGGATACATGAAGAAAAAGAGGTGTAAAGGTGATGGCGGCTAGGGTTTCGGTATTCCTTTTTGTTTATTATTAGTGAGTATATAGAAATTGTGGACTTAGGGAATATTTAAAGTGGAAATTGTTGGTTAGATAATGTTAGGCCTAAATGAAGAATAAGAGGGATAAAATGTCACCTTTTTTTTTTGTTAACCTTGATCATAAAAACCAAGCCACAAACACATAGCCCAAATTTCTACTCATTCAAGTGGGTTGGGTCATACCAAGACCCAAACCCTTAGCCCAAATTTTTCTTGCACTAGAAAAACACATCTATATATAATATATATCTACTTAAATATATATTTAAACTCCTCATTGATTAAATAATTCTTACTAATAACTTTATCAACTACAATAAATCGGACAAGGAAAATAATTATCGCACATAATTTAATATTGAATAATACTGATAGGTTCTAATTATTTTAAATAATAAATTTAGAGAATGTTACAATACTCACCCCCTTAAACATAGTTTCGTCCTCGAAACTAGTTAGACATGAAAAGGTTAGGGTAGAGCTCTCTCATTTTTTCCTCTAATTCCCAAGTTTCATCTCCAATTGTTTGGTCCCAAATCACCTTGACCAAGGCGATCTCCTTACCTCGTAGGTGGTTAATAGTCCTATCTCCAATGCTTAGTGGTGGAATTACAATGGAAATGTTCTCCTTCAACTAGATTTCATCTGGCGTGATAATATGGGAAAGATCAGCCATGTACTTCCTCAGCTGTGACACATGGAATACGTTGTGCAGTTTGGCTAGACTCGGAGGCAAGGAAATTTGGTAAGCTACGAGATCTACACGTCGGAGTAACTGAAATGGGCCAATGAATTTAGGAGTAAGCTTCTTAGACTTCAGTGCCTACCAACTCCAATAGGCGTCACTCTCAAAAATACATGTTCACCCTCTTGAAACTCCAGCGGCTTCCTCCGTTGGTCGGCATAACTCTTTTGTTTGCTTTGTGCTGTCTTCATCCTTTCTTGGATCAGATGAACTTGATCTGTGGTCTGTTGTACCAATTTTGGCCCCACAATTAGGTTTTCACCATTTTGATAACAACACAAGGGAGTTTGGCACTTATGCCTATACAGGGCCTTGTATTGTGTCATCCCAATGCTCGCATGATAGTTTTTGTTTGTTATATGTGAACTCAACGAGAGGCAACATATTATCCCAACTTCCTCGCTCATCCAAAACATACGCTCTCAGTAAATCCTCCAAGGTCTGAATAGTCCTTTATGTTTGTCCATCGGTTTAAGGGTGATAGGCCGAACTCAATCTCAACTTAGTACCCAACGCCTCATGTAATGCTCCCCACAAACGAGAAATGAACTTTGAATCTCAATCTTACACAATGCTGGAGGGTACCCCATGTAGTCTAACGATATCAGAAATGTAGAGCTCTGCAAGCTTAGTCACATCATAAGTAGTCCTCAGGGGTATGAAATGAGCAGATTTGGTCAACCTATCGACAATCACCCAAATGGAGTCAAACTTCTGTTGAGTCTTAGGAAATGCTACCATGAAATCCATAGATATATTATCCCATTTCCATACTGGTATATTTAATGACCTTAGTAGTCCCTCTGGTTTCTGATGCTCTACCTTGGCTTTCTGACAAGTCAAACATGAAGCCCCATATTCTGCTACATGTTTCTTCATTCTCGGCCACTAGAAATTTTGCTTAAGGTCTTTATACATTTTGGTGGTATCAGGGTGAATACACAACTTGCTTTTATGGGCCTCATCCAAGATAGTTTTCCTCAATTATGTATTGTCAGGTATACAAACACGTCCATTACATCTCAAAATATCATCTGGGCCCACCTCAAATTCAAGGGCCTTGCTAACCTCGATCAACTTCCTTTTTCTTTTGAGTCAACACGTCTGTAACTGGGAGAACTTTAATCTTATTCATCAATTCACTATCTATAATGATCATTCCACATTGCACTTTCCCCAATGGGGAATCCAAATTAAGATCCAAGTCACGGAACTTCTCTAACAACTCCAACCCCTTCATTATTACATACGAGAGATGAACTCGTTTCCTGCTTAGGGCATCAGCCACCATGTTTGCCTTCCTTGGATGGTAATTCAACATCAACTCATAATCTTTAATGAATTCAATCCATCTCCTCTGCCTAATGTTAAGTTCCTTTTGATCGAACAAGTATTTCAAACTCTTATGATCACTAAACACATCAAAACTACACCCATATAGATAATATCTCCAAATTTTCAATGCAAAGACAATTGCAGCTAACTCTGAGTCATGAGTGGGATAATTCTTTTCATGCACCTTTAATTGTTCTACATCAACACAAAACCTAAACCTTGATAGGAAGCATCACAATAAACTTTGTAAGGCTTTATTGGTTGTGGAAACACTAACACTGGGGACATAATTAGCTTCTCCTTCATCAGTTGGAAACTTTTCTCACACACCTCAATCGACGCGTAAATCTGGTTCTTATCCGTAAGGTGTGTCAATGGAGCAACAATATTGGAAAATTCCTAAATAATCTCCTATAGTACCCGACCAAACCTAGGAAACTTCTAATCTCTATGACTGTATGCGGTTGTTTCCATGCCATCACGACTTCTACCTTGGATGGGTCGACATCAATCACTTCCTTATAAACTACATGTCCTAAGAACTTCACTTTTTCTAACCAAAATTCACATTTTCCTAGATTGGCATATAGTTTTTGCTCCTTCAGTACTTGTAGAGCTTGACGCAAATGCTCCTCATGTTCTTCTTGGGTCTTGGAATAAATCAAGATGTCATCAATAAAGATCACCACGAACTTGTCTAAGAATGGACGGAAGATACAATTCATATAATCCATGAAGATAGTTGGCGCATTGGTCACTCCGAAGGGCATCACCAAGTACTCATAGTGCCCATAACACGTTCTAAAGGTCATCTTGGATATATCATCTTCTTTCACCCGAATCTGATAGTACCCTGACTTTAGATCAATCTTAAAAAACACCTTTGCCCTCTGAGTTGGTCTATTAAATCATCAATGCGGGGTAAGGGGTGTCTATTTTTTATTGTGACCTTGTTGAGTTGTCGGTAATCAACGCGCAATCTCGACTTTTCATCCTTCTTCTTGACCAATAATACACGGGCTCCCCATGGTGACACACCAGGCCGAATGAATTTCTTAGACAAAAGGTCTTCCAATTGGTTCTTTAGTTCTGATAGCTCTAAGGGAGCTATTATGTAAGGAGCGATAGAGATGGGTCCAATATCTTGAATAACATCGATAGAAAATTCGACGTCGCAGACTAGGGGTAGTCCTGGTACGTATGGTGGGAAAACTTTAGAGAAATCCTTCACCACTAGGATCTCATTGACAACAACATCTGGATTCATACTGATGGACTTGAGAAAGACATATTTTTGAACTCCTCCCTTCAGAGAAAACTTCAGTCTATTGGCCGAAAGGAACTTCGAAATATCGAGATATGGAAATATCACATTCTGTCAGGCGCAATCTAACACGACTTAGTTGCTAGACAACCTATCCATTCCCAAAATTACTCAAAGATGTTTCAAAGGAATACAAATTAAATCGATCTTCAAATTAATTTTAAACACAGTCAGCGGGCAATACAAGCACGCCAAATTACACTTTACTAGTTCAACAGAGGGAGGGTAACCAGTAAATCGAATGGTAAGGTAGTGACATCTAGTTGGAGCGAATCCACCCAATCCAGTGAAATGAACGAGTGTGTCGCTCCATAATCATCTGAGGAAGATGGTGTTTCTTCTCCACTAATATGATAAACACGTCCTCGAGCAGTAGGGTGTGCAACATCCTTGTTGTTGACAACATTCTTATTGTCAGCGGTGTCCTTCTCTTGACAATCTTTTACAAGATGGCCTGGTTTATGACAAGCATAACATATCCTGGTTCTTTCGGGACACTCAATTATCATATGATAGGATAACACTATGACCTAATTGTAACCATAGCGTCATAAGGAAATATTTTATTCACGACTATATAGTAGGTTTATATCACACAGTAAGTCGTGCACTAGAGGGGTTCCCAGGTAAGAGAAGTGGGTCAATGGACCACTTAATAACCAAGTATTTCCTTAGCCAAAATTATGCTAATACAACATTTTACGCTATTACCTTTCCTTTCTATTATGGGGACAATAGGTTCTGGTCACACGATAAGTCATGTACTAGAGGGGTTCCTAGGAAAGAGAGGTGGGTCAACGGACCACTTAATAACCAAGTCTTTCCTTAACCAGAATCCCACTAATACAACTTTGTATGGTGTTACCCTTCCCTTCTATTATGGGGATTCTAAAATTTTATATAGGTTAGAGGTTTAAATCATTGTCTTTATTACAAAAATTTAATTTATAACACAAAAATTAAGTAATTAAGGAATACTCATAATCAATATAATTCAATTGGTCTAATTAATAACATCATTAAAGGGGAGACCAATTAGTTATTGTATGTTTTCAAATCAAGTCAATACAAATCAATACACAATAATTCTACATTATAGCAAAATAAAACTAATCATTTTACGATTATAAAATTAAAAAAAAAATTCAATTCGTGACAATTAATTGATAATGTCATAAATGTACAAACAATTATAACATAACGTCAAATTAAATTCATAACGACAATTATTTAAAAACTTAAATCATGAGTAGTAAATTCACAACATCGTAATAGTAAATTCATAACGTTACTAATCATACTTATTAAATTCATAACATACAGACAATTATTTAAAAAAAATTCAAATCACGAGTATTAAAGAAATAACATACAAACAATAAAAAAAAAAAATCAAATTATGATTAGTAAATTCGTAATGTCACAATATTAAATTGATATCATTATTAAATCACAAGTATTAAATCTATAACATACAAACAATTATTTAAAAAAAAATTAAATCACGAGTATTAAATTCATAACATACAAACAAACAAAAATATTCAAATCACGAGTATTAAATTCGCAGCGTCATAATATTAAATTCATAACGTCATTAAAGTCAAAAAAAATTATTGAATTAAATCAAATTAAAACTATTTTCAATTCAAAGGAGTTTAAGGCATATATTTAATCACAAAAATTTAAGGAGGTTACGCAATTAATGGTTGATAATAATAGGAATTTATGTACTTAATAAAAAAAAAATAGAAAACCAAATAATTAATCTAATTAATGACACACAATAGGAATTTAAAATATCAGTAAAATCCAATAGTTAGAAATACAAACAATTAACACAAGCAACGTTAAAATATATGCGACATACACGAAGCGTCCCACCCCCAAAAGTTCGAAAATTATTGCTCTGATATCATATTGTAACGCCCTGAATTTTTAATAAAAAACGTTACTTAAAAAAAATACTTATTGTTTAGAAAAGTTTACGATTTTTTTTAAAAATACACATTTATTCATTTAAATAATTAGTAACAAAATATCTAGTCAAAATTTTTTTAAAAAAGTAAAGACAATTATTCCTAAAGGAATGGAACCACTTTCGTATTTCTAGAATTCCAGTACATTCTAAACGTTTGTGACAAAATATTAAAAAGAAGTTAGTAATATTGGGAAATTCTATCATTACAAAATTATCTTGAAAAAAAAACTCATGTTTACCCCATGTTCGCCACATGTCAATACTAATTAACAACTCTTATATTTCCTCGAAATCATTAGTACCTAAAATGTAGTTGTAAGGGTCAGTTTTTTCCATCATCCACATCAAACCAAATCTAAACATATAGAAGAATAACACAAAACATATAAATGTAAAACTTCTAATTTAATAGAAAAAAATGTGCAAACCGGTAAATTGTATATCAAAATATATGCATAATGCATGCTCTTAAAACTATACGATCCAGATATAAATTTGTCAGTAAGGCAACTTCCACACAAAATGATCACCCATACCAATAGGAAAAACAAACATGCCACTAAGGCAACTTCCACACAGAAAGATCACCCATACCAATGGGGAAACAAACATGTCACTAAGGAACCTCCCACGAAGATGCATATGTCATGACATGATGATATAGTATCAAAGAGATATATTCCTACACAACCCACTAAGAATCATGTCATATGCATTCAAAATCACTTTTTAAAATTATCACCTTATTTACATATCAGTAAGAACACATACCACACATCCTTATCATGAGTATCACATATTCATAGACAAATAATCATAAAAATTGTGACTTTCACCACATACACATAAAAATAGAAACTTGATATCATATAGGCCATAAAAATTAACATTTTAACATATATAACAAGAAAATTCAAACTCCAACTTATATACATAATAAAAGTTACAATTTTATCACATATAAGGTAAAACTTTAAACTTTATTTCATATTCATCATAAAACTACAATTTTATCACACATAGTATAAAATTTCATACTTTACTCCATAGAAGTTATATATTACAATTCAATCTCAACAAAAATTGGGATTTTATTATTTTAATCCATTAGTCTACATTTATTCAATTTAAATTATAAGTAATCACAATTATTAATTTCATGTCATTCAACCAACGGCTTAACTATAATTTGTGCGGGGAAAAACATTTACCTTGGGTGCTTTTCTTCCTAGTACAAAGCTTTAATCCCCACGGAGTTATTTACAAGGAAAAGAAGTTCCAAGCTTTGGATACACGAAGAAAAGGAGGTCTGAAGGTGATGGTGGCTAGGGTTTCAGTATTCCTTTTTGTTTATTATTAGTGAGTATACAAAAATTGTGGACTTATGAAAAATTTAAAGTGGAAATTGTTGGTTAGATAATGTTGGACCTAAATGAAGAATAAGAGGGATAAAATGTCACTATTTTTTCTCTTTTTTTGTTTTTTTGTTAACCTCGATCATAAAAACCAAGCCACAAATACATTGCCCAAATTTATACTCATTCAAGTGGGTTGGATCACACCTGGCGTCAAACCCTTAACCCAAATTCTTCTTGAACTAGAAAAACACATCTTCATATAAAATAAATCTACTTATATATATATATATATA
>NC_021164.2:21194968-21217600 GCF_000331145.2 Cicer arietinum | reverse complement strand
TATATATATTAAACTCCCCATTGATTAAATAATTCTTACTAATAACTTTATCAACTACAATAAATCGATCAACACAAATAATTATCACACATAATTTAATATTGAATAATATTGATAGGTTCTAATTATTTTAAATAATAAATTTAGAGGATGTTACAGTAGCCAACTTAGGCAGTACAACAAACTCAAGCAGTGCAGGAGTAGTGGAACTGGATGATGATCAACCAAATGAATCAGCAAGACAACCAGCCCATTAGCCAACAGAATCAGGGAGAAGATCTGGGAGAATTATACAACCCTCAATCAGATTAAATCAATATGAAATAACATCTGATTCAACAATCAATGAAGATGGAGAATTGATACATTTTGCATTGATGGTTGAATCAGAATCAGTTAGTGAAGATGAGGCTCTAAGTGATCCAAGATGGAGACTAGCAATGGAGGAAGAGCTCAATGCCATAGAAAAGAATAAAACCAAGGAGCTGGTGGACTTGCCAGTACACAGAAGACCAATTAATGTGAAATGGGTCTATAAAGTCAAGATGAAGCCTAATGGATTGACTGCCAAGTACAAAGTCAGACTTGTAGCAAAGGGATTTTTGAAGAAACATGGACTAGATTATGATGAAGTCTTTGTACTAGTGGCCATAATTGAAATAGTGAGGCTTGTAGTGTCAATAGTCAGTTACCAAGGTTGGACCATGTATCAATTAGATGTAAAGTCATCACTCCTCAATGGACCATTAGAAAAAGAAATGTATGTGAAATAGCCACCAGGTTATGAGTTAAAAGGCAAAGAAGACAATGTGTACAGGCTGAGGAAAGCATTGTATGACCTGAAGCGATCTCCAAGGACCTGGAACAAGAGAATTGACAAGAAAGAAGTATGCTAATGATGTATTAAAGAGATTTAATATGCAAGATTGTAATGGCTCAAACCCTCCATCAGAAGCAGGGCTGGTACTGATAAGATAAGGAAATGAGGAGCTAGTCAATCCTCGAATGTTCAAACAAATAGTAGGATCCTTGAGGTATTTGTGCAACACAAGGTCAAACATTGCATATAGTGTTGGACTGGTTAGTAGGTATCTGGAAAAGCCTAGAACACCTCACTACATGACAACAAAAAGGATTGTGAGATACATCAAAGAAACCAATGTCCTTGGACTGCTATATCCCATAAATTCAAATGGAGATAAAGCTGAACTGGCTGGCTTCACATATGTTGACTCGTCTGGAGATAAAGATGAAAGGAAGAGCACCACAAAAACTAAGTTGTCTTCAAATATAAATCAACTTTCTGTAATATGTCTTCTCTTCTTTCTTTATAGTTGAACAAACAACTTAGGTTGTTGGGGTTGCTCACACGTAATTAGAACAACATGTTCTGTTCCATATCCATGATGATATATGGCTACTCATTTAACAAAAACTAAATATATGTAATCATAGTTCATGATTGTAATTCAGTTTGCTGTTACAACATTTTTTAAAATAATATATATTCAGTATCATCTCCAATTTATTTGTCTATACTACATTTTTGAAAGCATTGTAAATCTTCAATGTATCTTGTGTTTGAACTTTGAAGTAAACTTCCTCACAAAATCTTAGCATACAATCATTCCTTCCAAACTTCAACATTATACTTTGCACTGAATTTTAACCAAATTTGAGGTACATAGCAATATTCACTCCACAATTAAACTCTTCTATTTCAACAAAAATGAAAATTGTTGAATGCAATTAGTTGAATAGTCAACAAGCAACAAGGTCATTCATAGTCACATAGTTTCACCAGGCATTCCACTAGCTTGCACAAAGAGTACTAATCAATTTTCAACGTCACCTTTTTTAATTGGATATATATACACACACATCAAAGTTGTAACAAGAATATGAAGCTCACCCAAAGAGGGACAACATAATATTTTCTTTGTGCTAGCTGTACAATAATTGGTCATGAGAAGAATAAAATGATGTCGTTGATATCTATTCAAAAATAAATTTTCAGCAAAATTTTTTTTTGAAAAATCTATTTATTGTATCATTGAGATCTATTTATTTTTCTTAATAATTTATAATGTGGTTGTTATTATTATGTTTTTTATTCAACTATCATTTTTGAAAAATATATATGTTAATGACATTTTTTTATTTAATTTGATAATTATTTGAAAAAAAACATTTATAATAATACTTATAATAATGACACAATTTAACTATTTTTAGAAAACCAAAACAATAAAAATATAAATTAGAAACATATTGCTATATAATATAGGAAAAGGGATATTGAAATAGTCTTGATGAGAACCACAACTTCCCTAGCTCTACAAAAATAAATCGCCTCCCTTTCATTTACACTCCCTCAGTACTCATCGTAGGTTAGAAAAAAGAAATGGAATACTGAATCCTAAATAGTGTGCGACAGAGGGGAAAGAAACATCAGTGCAGCCACAATGAGAAAAAGAAGGAAAATCGATTTCGGTGGTCTATGGTTGTGCAAGGAACTTGTTCCGATTTCGTTTAAATTTTAGTATGTCATCTCTACCTTTGAACTTGACTTATTAATATAATCTATTAATATTTTTACTTTCTCTCTAATTCAATTTGATAGAATCTTTGATTTTGAAACGATTTTTTATATAAAATTTATGTTGTAAATTAAAATATTGATTTTGATGGTAAAGTTGTTACTTTTGTTAGTAATAAAAATAAAAACTAATTTTTAAAAATGGTTTAATGGTGATGGATAATTTTGAAGATGTCGCTTGATATTATTATTATTATTATTATTACTGTATAAGAAATTCTTTTTAGTTTTAAAAGCAAAATTGTGACATTCAATTTATTTTCATAGAGATTTTCTTATGATATTGATATAAAAATCTATTTTGATTAGAAAAAAATGTTTATATATGTAAAAAATTAATATTCATCAGGTAGAAGTCGTTATAAAAGCTAGATGGTGTTTTAATCAATGGATATCGTTATGGGCTACAAACTCAATTTTTATTTGGTTAAAATTTTATGTTTTGATAGTTTTAGTGTTGAAGAAATTTTTATTAACCTTAATGATTTTAAAAATAATATTTTTTCTAAAAATAATAAATGTGTTGAATATTGTTGCTACAGTTATTTCTCTTAGGAGGTTAAAATTATGATTTTTATGAGATAATTGTGTGGATGTTGTTTTAATTTATAAAATAAAAATAATTTTATAATATAGTTGTTAATTTGTTTTGTAATAATTAAAATGGAACTTGTGTTGAAGTGTCGTTAAATTTTATTATTAAATTTTTGGAAGTGAACTAAGGAAGCCTTAGGGAACCTTAATGTTTCTTACATTAGAATTTTGGTCCAAAAGAAATATTTGAGAAATGACATCTTTCCTTTATTTTATTGAATATGCAATGAGGCACTTGTGCCAAGTATAGACTCAATATCTCTTTTTTATTGTTACTTGTTTGTATGCTTGCTAATTTAAGAAAATTGATATCTTTTAAAAACTTAAAGAAATGTTGTGTCTTAAAATTTTAAGCCAACAACAAACCTTGAATTGGAATTAGGGATAAGATGAGTTTTGACACTAAGTGAGTAGTAAATTAATTTGTGAAGGTGTAACATTCCATTCATAACGGTAAGGGCACCATTCCATTCGCTTTCCTACTTGAATTATATGTGATATAAATGCATTGTGATGTTATGTATTGGTTCTGTTTCTGTATTATGTTCAAAATATGTGCTATTTGTATTACATATTTATGAATGATATTATGAGATTACATAATTTGCGCATTTTTATTGATAACGGATGGTTATTCAAGGTGATGACTTTGTGTCTAAACTAGGTTGGTTTAGAACAAGATTGAACGGTTTTGGACGCTCTGGTTGAGTGGTCTATTTTATTACTAACTAAGGTAATGACATTCATGCTTGCATTGGTGGTCTGGACCTATTCGCGAGTATGTAACGACAGTTCTTTGAAAAAGCAATATGATTCAGAAAAATATTCAACTGTGGGGTACTGAACATGAAACTCTGAAGAGCATTTATCCAACGGCGGGACAAGTCCAACGGTGGGACATTGTCCAATGGTGGGACTCTTTGCTCTACAAGATGGTGATATTCCAAAATCATACATTGGCATATAGTTTAACAAATATGATTTGTGCATTTTGGTTGATTTGAATATTTGGTGCTTTGTGATTTTAACTTTTAAATGAAGTGTATGATTTATTTATATTTTTTATAACAACTATGTATGCATGTTTATTTGCTCTGTGTTTGTTATTTGGAGATTACCTTTATATTTGACAGGACGTCACATATAGTGTTACTTGAGCGAATAATGTCATGATCAACCTAGTAGGAGAAATGCGAGGAAGTACAATAGCATGCAATTGGAGGCTCCAAGTGTAAGACCCTTAATTTTAAATCCTAAATTATATAATTTTAGGATATTTTATGTTGAATTTCTTAGGTTTTTAGCCAAGTTATTGATATTTTGTGAGTTTAATGCCCAAAAATATCTTTTTGACGCCCCAATTAAAATCATTCGTCGAAAAATAAATTAGTTTAAGTACGGTGAATCTTTTGTAGAAGAATAATTGATTTATGTTACAAATAATTTAATACCGGGCAATTTTCTTAAAATATCTTGGGTTGCTAAAAATTTTATCTGTCAATTGAGTTGCGACGAGAGTAGATAGTTTTACCAAAATAGTTTGAGAAGTGATGGGAGGTGATGTGGAAATGATGATTTTTATAAATATCTAAAATGTCTAGAGATTTAGATATTGGTTTGGTTTAATTATATGTGTGTGCGTGCGTGTGTGGGTGTGGGTGTGTGTGTGTGTGTGTGTGGGTGTGTGTGTGTGTGTGTGTGTGTGTGTGTGTGTGTGTGTGAAAAGGAAAAGAAAGGAAAAACACAAACAGAAAGAAAACCCAGCCCACGTGAACTTATTTCTTCTCCTTCCTTTCCCTGCCTCGCGACTTTCTCCATCTTTCTTCCTTATCCATTCTTTTTCGTTTGCCTCTTTTGCTTCAAGAAAAGAAACCCAAGGCTTGGTGAGAGTGAAAAAGAAGATTTCCCAACTTCTTTCTACCTCCCTGATTTGCAAACGAAGAAAACTGGGTTAGGGTTTTTCAAAACTATCAAACCCAAATATTTGCGTTTCTTTGATTTCTGAGCTTCATTTCGATAAGTGACATAAGAGAAAATTGTTCATCTCCCCGCTACGGTGCTAGTGAGCCAACTTTGGAAGCGAAGACGCGAGCGAAAATTTTACCGAAATTAATCGCGATGTCGTAATTGCTTGTTAGAGCTAAAACGAAGGTAATGGCTCCTTCCAAACTTTTAGCTTGCATATAGGATGCTATATGTGTATTTGTGGAGTTGGAATTTTGTGAAATGGATGTGTGATTTTGTGGAAAAGAAATTTAATTCATTTATGTGTGTTTTGAGGAAATTAAATTTGATGTGTTTGAGATGTGGTTTGTAATAATTAAATTGGCATGAGTTATGTTTGAATTTTGTGCATATTTATGGGTGATTGATGATTGAGTTTGGTGTGGTTTTTGTGGAATTTGAATTGATCAAATTTAATGTAATTTGTGAATTAAATTTGATGTGTGGTGTTGGAAAATATATGTTTGAGTATGCTCAGTGTTGAATTTGAAAATCATTAGTTTTAAATGAGTATTAAAAATGGGGAATCTTTTAATATCTGCATTTACTTAATGATTGTTGTGGAAAGAGTCCGAGTCTGCTCATGCATTTCACAATAAATGGTGACCGCGATGGGGCCATGGTGATAGTGGTGGTTGTGATGGGCCACAAGATGATTTCATGTGTTTTGTTGGTTCATCTTATCCTTGTGGGAATTAACACGTCATGTAGGTTCGTGAAAAACTGCACATTTTTGTAAATCGTGGTGACCCGTGATAGGTGGCACCTCGGTAAACATTACTGGTCTGTGATAGGCGGTACGTTTACGATTTACGTTTTTCAGTAAATTGTGCTGACCCGTGATAGGTGGCACCTCGGTAAATAGTATTGGACGTTGATAGGTGATACGTTTAAGATTTACGTTTCTTTTTGTAAATTATGCTGACTCGTGATAGGTGGCACCTCGGTAAACAATATTGGTCTGTGATAGACAGTACATTTATGATTTACGCTTTTTAGTAAATTGCGTTGAACTGTGATAGGTGGCACCTCAGTAATTAGTACTGGCCTGTGATAGGCAGTACAATTATGATTTACGCCCCTTCGAGGAGGGTTTTGGTTCAAATTCTGGAGTTCATGCATTTTGGCATTTAAGCATTGCATTAGGGTGTTTGGCATGCGAGTCGTGTTTGATATACTGTGATGATCGAATATGTATACTCAGTGGTTGTTGTGATTGTGCCGAAGTTGATAATTGCGATTGTTTGGATTTTTTTGTAAGTGTTGATTGATTGCGAAACCATTTTCGAAACTGAATTCTGCATTTTTTCACAGTTGTATTCGAATACGACAGGACTGTATTCAAATACTACAGGATTGTATTCGAATACGTGTAATCGAATACGACATGATTGTATTCGGATACGACAAGATGATTTTGCTACTGACTTGCAAAACAACACTGTATTCGAATACAAAGATGTTGTATTCGAATACGATTGTGCAGTTTTGTTAAAAACTTCATTTTTCAACTTGTTTATGCATGTTTGACATATGAAAACCCTTTCTAGGAGTATGCTAAGATGAAAGGTTATTTTGTGCATTTAAAATTTAAATGCTAAGTGATATTTGTTAATTTCGATTGGTGACCTCAAATGATAACCAAGATCGTCCTACTGGATAGTACCCTAGAGATGGACACATAGTTAGAGATACATGTCTGGTGCTGTGACAGAAGGATCTTGTGGGGCGCGTGGAGATCACCCGGGTTGTATAGTTTTTTGGTAGCATGATCAGATTAGATGGTTGTATAGGGGATAGATGTCTTTCTTTGGTGGGTGTATTTATTTCAATTTGGAAGACTGTACTTATACCTCATATTGTCAGCTAGACTTTTATTTTAATGGGTCCATGTACCGCTTTTTGATGTGACGTGAGGGAGTTAAAATTATTGGGACAATGCCTTTGTACATGTGTCTGCCGAGAATACCCTTGGGGTATGAGTTATGTTTGATAGGCCTCATAGCCCCGATGTATTTTGATATTTAAATGCTTTTGATTTTTTTTCAAAAAACTATTTCGCTGCTTGTAAATATTTATTGACTTTTGTCGTTATATTACGACTTAAATATTTTATCCAAAAGTATTTCTTTCTTCCTTTATTTCTTTCTTCCTTTATTTATGAAATTCGATTTCTGTAAAAAAAAAAGCCGGTTGTTACAATTGTGATTTTAAAGCTATGGTTTGGATTTCTTTGGGGTTGTGGAGCTTTTGGTTATAGATTGTAGGTCAACTTGTAGGTTGGGAGTCGTTATCTGATCATGCGTCGGGGTAATTTGACTGAGTTATCAGATCTGGTGTAGTTAGTATGTCTTGATGTAGTCGAAAGTCATTTTTGGAATTATTCGAAGTGGTGTTAACACTTCTTCTTGATGTTGGTTTTGGGGAAACACTACCTCCAAGAAGGAACGATGCTGCAAGAGTGAACGTCAATAGGGCGGATCAAATGGTTGAAGATATGAATAACATGGATGCTCTTGTTTCTGCAAAGACTCTGCGGGATCTGGAGAAGGGGGAAAGAGAGATCTGTGCTACTGAGCCAAGGGGATTGGAAGATTTTCGTCATTACCATCCTCTAAAGTTCAAGGCTGATGAGAACTCAGAAAAAAGTTGATCAGTGGATTCAAGAAGTGGAAAAGATCTTCGAAATGACAAATTTTTAGGCAGGGTTGAAGCGAATCACTATGGCATGGGATTTATGAAGTTGTTCCAAGGACATAGAGGCTATGTTGTTGGTGGTAACTCGAAGATGATGGGTATGGATGGATTAACGTTAGACAGTTAGGCAATTTCATGTAAGGATCTAAGTGGAGAGCTTTTTAAGAAGAGTATTAGATGTTCGCCTGGTAAATTTCAGGATGAGACTGGATGAAGTTTGATAATTGTCAAAGAGGTGGAAATATCATGGAATTATTGAGAAGATAGAGATCCCATTTGGAATAGCATTTGGTGCTTAGGTGTCAACGAAAGAGGCTTGTATTGAGGAATAGCTGATACCTTGAGGGGTAAGGGCGATCATTCAAGTTAAACTAGATTCGTGACTTAGATTGTTAAGTATGAATCTCATGACGATTATAGGAGTGAGACTATATATTTTGTTGGTAAGTGACAAATCTTTGTGTGGTTTAGGAGATAATAAGTATGGATAGTGATATTTGAAGAAACTATAGACGCGTAAGTATGAATTTTGAGTGATGTCTGGGTAAACATAGGGAGTTAAGCCTTGATGTATTGAATTGCATGTTACTATTACATGGAATTGAAAGTACATAGTACGAGAATACTGAGAGTTTGTAGCAACTGTAAGCTTTGAGAGTCTATTAAAGGATGGTAAACATTTGGAGAATGTGAATATTTTTGATAGGTTAGAGGGATTAATAAATTTTTTATTTGGGATCCTAAGATGGTTGAACTTTAAGTCGATGATTTAAAATCCACATGGTTGGATGGAGAACCAAGTAACACCTTAAACTTGTGAAATTGAGGGAGTTGAGGAGGACAAGTGATAAATAATTCATGTTATGGATGGAAGTGTTTGAAGATTTACTAATAATTTGTGTTATGATTAGAAGAGTTTTCATCATTACTAACATGGTTAGAGTTAATGATGAATAAGACCTTGTAGTGTATCTTAAGATGAAATGGATGAATTTAGACGAGGTGATGAGTATTTGGAGATTTCGAGGATCAGATTTTTAGAATTTTTCCCAATGATCGAGAGTGAAAAAGAAGAAACGTAACAAACGATTTAGGGTTTAGTTGTTGGTCTTGGGAAGTCAAGCATGAAGATCTGAAATGATTGTTTCAGTGACTAGATGGACGGTGAAAGGTATGTGGGTCTTGAGGATATTTTATTGCAAAGTTATGAGGATAAGGCTTATAGATATTTATTCCTTAGAAGATGCTTATTGGGAACATTTGAGGAATAATTCTGTAGGACGTTCGATTGTTGGGACTCTTTTAGTTTGTACCTCAGTAAAGGTTGGGAACGAATAAGAATCCAGCGAGTAAACCAAATTTTGGGAACACGTGCCATGAAGACTTGTTGGAGAAGCACATAGATATGCAGCTTATGTAAATTAAGGATTCATGAAAGGAATTATCTCACCTGTAATTCAAATATTGTTGTTAGAAGGGTATGCCAATGATACCAAGGCACTACTTGAGTGCATGTCTTGGGGTATTATTGGGTTCGTCAATCAAAAGAGTTAAATGTTTGTTTGGTAGGGAAGAATTGAGCGTGAAATGGAAAAGTTTGGTGGGTACTAGTAAGGCTTGATTTATTGAAATCACTATAATGAGGAAAGACGAAGAATGATGGCATATGAGCTAAGCAAATAAAGGACTCTGGATATTGACCACATGGACGGTTGAATGACGGTACAGGTGAAAAGTGGTTTGTGATATATTTTGGATGTAGAATATTTCATAAGAAGTGTGAAAATTAGGAGGAATTAAGATTTTGTTTGAATCGTTGAAGGAATTCTTAAGGACCAGAATAACAAGCTTATTCGAAGGAAGGAAATTTTAATAGTAAGAGGGAAGACAAAAGAAAAATTAGGGTGGACGATACTTTGAGATACAACGCACAATAGTGTGTAGCAATTGTGGCTATCAAAGAAGAGAGCAATTTATGGAAAAAGACATACGAATGTAAGCTAAGTATTGATTTCGAAATAATGAAGATGTATCAAGGTTCGAGGTATAAATTTAAGGTTTGTATAAATGGAGAAGTGATGGAGTGAATACAATGTGTTTGACCTGTCATAATGAAAAGATAATCATCAGGCTGCAGATAAAGGACCCGACGAAATTGACAAGTATCAGAATGAATGTTGGCAGTAGATGTAGGAAAATTATTTTCGAGTTTGTGCAGAATTGTCAAGTATGTAAGAAATCGACTAGTAAAGCGTGAATTTGGGGTGCTGGGCATGAGACATGTAAGACCCATAATTTTAAAGTACCCTTTATGTATTTTTGGTGTATTTGGATTTTGGCTCGGAGACTTTTTAGCCAAAGTAATAATATTTTGGAGTTTTTATAATCAAAAAGATATTTTGATGCCGATTAGAATTTCTCGTCGATAAATAAATTGAATTAAGTGCGGTGAATCCTGTACGAAGAATTTAATGCGTTACGGATGAAATGGCAATTTAACAAATATCTAGATATTTCGAGATATTTGTTAAGTTATATTTATTATGTATAAATGTGTTTGTTTGGGGGGAAAAAGAAAGGAAAACGAGAAGGAAGGAAAATGAAAAGAAAAGAGTATATAAAGGAAAGAAGGAAAAAGGAAGAAAGGAAAAACAAAGGAAAGAAAAAGAAAGGAAGGAAAATTCGAATTTTCCATCTTCTTCCTCTGATCAACCGTGACCCATTTTTCCTCCTTCTCCCGTTTTCATTTTCGTCGCTTTCTTTTCTTCAAAACTAGTAACCCAAGGTTGGGTGAGAGTTAGAACAAGGATTTCGCAACTCCACTCTTCCTCCTTGATTCGAAAACGAAGAAAAACGGTATTTGAGATCCAAACACAAACCCCTCCGTTTCTTCTAGATCCAAGCTTCATTTCGCGAAGAGTTAGAAGGGAAAGTTGCTCACTACCACGCCACGATGCTAGGGGACCAATTTGGAGGCGACGTTGCGAGCGGAGATTTTTACCGGATTTGCTCACGGTACCGGAAACGCACGTTAGAGCTAACGCGAAGGTAAGGGCTCCTTCCAAACTTTTAGTTTGCATCTAGGGCCTTATCTGTGATTGTGTGGAAACGAATTTTGTTAGGATTGGAGTATTGTTTTGGGAAAAATGAATTTACCTCACGTGTAAAACCTTAGAGTTAGGTTTTGGTTATATTGATGAATGTTTTGTGAAAAATGAATTTAAACTCTTTTATGTATGAGTTTGAGTAAATGTAATCTGATGTATTTGAGTGTTGTTTTGTTGTTTTGTGTTCGTCGTATCTGACGTGTTTGGGGTGATACTGATGAAATTTGATTTGTATGGTTGGATTTAGTGGATAAATGAATGGATGTCCTTTGGTGTTTATGTGTGGATTGTATTTGATAATATGTTGAGTTTGTTTCTGTGGAAATTGAAAACCATTAGAGTTAAAACGAGTATTAAAAATGGGAAATCTTTTAATACCTCAGTTTACTTAATGTGCGTTTGAGGAAAATGTTTAAGTTAACTGGGCGTTAAGAATGGGGAATCTCTTAATGTCTCGGTTACTTAATGTTTGTTTTTGAAAATTGTTTCAGTAAATGAGTATTAAGAATGGGGAATCTCTTAATATGTCTGTTTGCTTAACGTTTTGTTTTGAAAATCATTAAGATAAATCAGTATTAAGAATGGGGAATCTCTTAATGACTTATTTACTTATTGTTGTTTTGAAAATCGTTTAAGTTAACTGGGCGTTAAGAATGGGGAATCTCTTAATGTCTTGGTTACTGAATGTTTGTTGTGAAAGTCGTTTAAGTTAAATGGGTATTAAAAATGGGGAATCTTTTAATATCTGCATTTGCTTAACGATTGTTGTGAATGAAGTCGGTATATGTTCATGCATTTTCATCCTTTTTGTAAATCGTGCAGACCCGTGATAGGTGGCACCTTGATAAATAGTACTTTGGCCTGTGATAGGCGGTACATTTATGATTTACGTTTTTGAAAACCGTGCAGACCCGTGATAGGTGGCACCTCGATAAACGATACGGGCCCGTGATAGGCAGTACGTTTATGGTTTTCGTTTTTGAGTAAATTGTGAATGAGTATTAAGAATGGGGAATCTCTTAATATGACTGTTTGCTTAACGTTTTGTTTTGAAAATCATTAAGTTAAATCGGTATTAAGAACGGGGAATCTCTTAATGACTTATTTAATTAATGTTGTTTGAAAGTCGTTTCGGTAAATGAGTATTAAGAATGGGGAATCTCTTAATATGACTGTTTGCTTAACGTTTTGTTTTGAAAATCATTAAGTTAAATCGGTATTGAGAACGGGGAATCTCTTAATGACTTATTTAATTAATGTTGTTTGAAAGTCGTTTCGGTAAATGAGTATTAAGAATGGGGAATCTCTTAATATGACTGTTTGCTTAACGTTTTGTTTTGAAAATCATTAAGTTAAATCGGTATTGAGAACGGGGAATCTCTTAATGACTTATTTAATTAATGTTGTTTGAAAGTCGTTTCGGTAAATGAGTATTAAGAATGGGGAATCTCTTAATATGACTGTTTGCTTAACGTTTTGTTTTGAAAATCATTAAGTTAAATCGGTATTGAGAACGGGGAATCTCTTAATGACTTATTTAATTAATGTTGTTTGAAAGTCGTTTCGGTAAATGAGTATTAAGAATGGGGAATCTCTTAATATGACTGTTTGCTTAACGTTTTGTTTTGAAAATCATTAAGTTAAATCGGTATTAAGAACGGGGAATCTCTTAATGACTTATTTAATTAATGTTGTTTGAAAGTCGTTTCGGTAAATGAGTATTAAGAATGGGGAATCTCTTAATATGACTGTTTGCTTAACGTTTTGTTTTGAAAATCATTAAGTTAAATCGGTATTAAGAACGGGGAATCTCTTAATGACTTATTTAATTAATGTTGTTTGAAAGTCGTTTCGGTAAATGAGTATTAAGAATGGGGAATCTCTTAATATGACTGTTTGCTTAACGTTTTGTTTTGAAAATCATTAAGTTAAATCGGTATTGAGAACGGGGAATCTCTTAATGACTTATTTAATTAATGTTGTTTGAAAGTCGTTTCGGTAAATGAGTATTAAGAATGGGGAATCTCTTAATATGACTGTTTGCTTAACGTTTTGTTTTGAAAATCATTAAGTTAAATCGGTATTGAGAACGGGGAATCTCTTAATGACTTATTTAATTAATGTTGTTTGAAAGTCGTTTCGGTAAATGAGTATTAAGAATGGGGAATCTCTTAATATGACTGTTTGCTTAACGTTTTGTTTTGAAAATCATTAAGTTAAATCGGTATTGAGAACGGGGAATCTCTTAATGACTTATTTAATTAATGTTGTTTGAAAGTCGTTTCGGTAAATGAGTATTAAGAATGGGGAATCTCTTAATATGACTGTTTGCTTAACGTTTTGTTTTGAAAATCATTAAGTTAAATCGGTATTAAGAACGGGGAATCTCTTAATGACTTATTTAATTAATGTTGTTTGAAAGTCGTTTCGGTAAATGAGTATTAAGAATGGGGAATCTCTTAATATGACTGTTTGCTTAACGTTTTGTTTTGAAAATCATTAAGTTAAATCGGTATTAAGAACGGGGAATCTCTTAATGACTTATTTAATTAATGTTGTTTGAAAGTCGTTTCGGTAAATGAGTATTAAGAATGGGGAATCTCTTAATATGACTGTTTGCTTAACGTTTTGTTTTGAAAATCATTAAGTTAAATCGGTATTGAGAACGGGGAATCTCTTAATGACTTATTTAATTAATGTTGTTTGAAAGTCGTTTCGGTAAATGAGTATTAAGAATGGGGAATCTCTTAATATGACTGTTTGCTTAACGTTTTGTTTTGAAAATCATTAAGTTAAATCGGTATTGAGAACGGGGAATCTCTTAATGACTTATTTAATTAATGTTGTTTGAAAGTCGTTTCGGTAAATGAGTATTAAGAATGGGGAATCTCTTAATATGACTGTTTGCTTAACGTTTTGTTTTGAAAATCATTAAGTTAAATCGGTATTGAGAACGGGGAATCTCTTAATGACTTATTTAATTAATGTTGTTTGAAAGTCGTTTCGGTAAATGAGTATTAAGAATGGGGAATCTCTTAATATGACTGTTTGCTTAACGTTTTGTTTTGAAAATCATTAAGTTAAATCGGTATTAAGAACGGGGAATCTCTTAATGACTTATTTAATTAATGTTGTTTGAAAGTCGTTTCGGTAAATGAGTATTAAGAATGGGGAATCTCTTAATATGACTGTTTGCTTAACGTTTTGTTTTGAAAATCATTAAGTTAAATCGGTATTAAGAACGGGGAATCTCTTAATGACTTATTTAATTAATGTTGTTTGAAAGTCGTTTCGGTAAATGAGTATTAAGAATGGGGAATCTCTTAATATGACTGTTTGCTTAACGTTTTGTTTTGAAAATCATTAAGTTAAATCGGTATTGAGAACGGGGAATCTCTTAATGACTTATTTAATTAATGTTGTTTGAAAGTCGTTTCGGTAAATGAGTATTAAGAATGGGGAATCTCTTAATATGACTGTTTGCTTAACGTTTTGTTTTGAAAATCATTAAGTTAAATCGGTATTGAGAACGGGGAATCTCTTAATGACTTATTTAATTAATGTTGTTTGAAAGTCGTTTCGGTAAATGAGTATTAAGAATGGGGAATCTCTTAATATGACTGTTTGCTTAACGTTTTGTTTTGAAAATCATTAAGTTAAATCGGTATTGAGAACGGGGAATCTCTTAATGACTTATTTAATTAATGTTGTTTGAAAGTCGTTTCGGTAAATGAGTATTAAGAATGGGGAATCTCTTAATATGACTGTTTGCTTAACGTTTTGTTTTGAAAATCATTAAGTTAAATCGGTATTAAGAACGGGGAATCTCTTAATGACTTATTTAATTAATGTTGTTTGAAAGTCGTTTCGGTAAATGAGTATTAAGAATGGGGAATCTCTTAATATGACTGTTTGCTTAACGTTTTGTTTTGAAAATCATTAAGTTAAATCGGTATTAAGAACGGGGAATCTCTTAATGACTTATTTAATTAATGTTGTTTGAAAGTCGTTTCGGTAAATGAGTATTAAGAATGGGGAATCTCTTAATATGACTGTTTGCTTAACGTTTTGTTTTGAAAATCATTAAGTTAAATCGGTATTGAGAACGGGGAATCTCTTAATGACTTATTTAATTAATGTTGTTTGAAAGTCGTTTCGGTAAATGAGTATTAAGAATGGGGAATCTCTTAATATGACTGTTTGCTTAACGTTTTGTTTTGAAAATCATTAAGTTAAATCGGTATTGAGAACGGGGAATCTCTTAATGACTTATTTAATTAATGTTGTTTGAAAGTCGTTTCGGTAAATGAGTATTAAGAATGGGGAATCTCTTAATATGACTGTTTGCTTAACGTTTTGTTTTGAAAATCATTAAGTTAAATCGGTATTGAGAACGGGGAATCTCTTAATGACTTATTTAATTAATGTTGTTTGAAAGTCGTTTCGGTAAATGAGTATTAAGAATGGGGAATCTCTTAATATGACTGTTTGCTTAACGTTTTGTTTTGAAAATCATTAAGTTAAATCGGTATTAAGAACGGGGAATCTCTTAATGACTTATTTAATTAATGTTGTTTGAAAGTCGTTTCGGTAAATGAGTATTAAGAATGGGGAATCTCTTAATATGACTGTTTGCTTAACGTTTTGTTTTGAAAATCATTAAGTTAAATCGGTATTAAGAACGGGGAATCTCTTAATGACTTATTTAATTAATGTTGTTTGAAAGTCGTTTCGGTAAATGAGTATTAAGAATGGGGAATCTCTTAATATGACTGTTTGCTTAACGTTTTGTTTTGAAAATCATTAAGTTAAATCGGTATTGAGAACGGGGAATCTCTTAATGACTTATTTAATTAATGTTGTTTGAAAGTCGTTTCGGTAAATGAGTATTAAGAATGGGGAATCTCTTAATATGACTGTTTGCTTAACGTTTTGTTTTGAAAATCATTAAGTTAAATCGGTATTGAGAACGGGGAATCTCTTAATGACTTATTTAATTAATGTTGTTTGAAAGTCGTTTCGGTAAATGAGTATTAAGAATGGGGAATCTCTTAATATGACTGTTTGCTTAACGTTTTGTTTTGAAAATCATTAAGTTAAATCGGTATTGAGAACGGGGAATCTCTTAATGACTTATTTAATTAATGTTGTTTGAAAGTCGTTTCGGTAAATGAGTATTAAGAATGGGGAATCTCTTAATATGACTGTTTGCTTAACGTTTTGTTTTGAAAATCATTAAGTTAAATCGGTATTAAGAACGGGGAATCTCTTAATGACTTATTTAATTAATGTTGTTTGAAAGTCGTTTCGGTAAATGAGTATTAAGAATGGGGAATCTCTTAATATGACTGTTTGCTTAACGTTTTGTTTTGAAAATCATTAAGTTAAATCGGTATTAAGAACGGGGAATCTCTTAATGACTTATTTAATTAATGTTGTTTGAAAGTCGTTTCGGTAAATGAGTATTAAGAATGGGGAATCTCTTAATATGACTGTTTGCTTAACGTTTTGTTTTGAAAATCATTAAGTTAAATCGGTATTGAGAACGGGGAATCTCTTAATGACTTATTTAATTAATGTTGTTTGAAAGTCGTTTCGGTAAATGAGTATTAAGAATGGGGAATCTCTTAATATGACTGTTTGCTTAACGTTTTGTTTTGAAAATCATTAAGTTAAATCGGTATTGAGAACGGGGAATCTCTTAATGACTTATTTAATTAATGTTGTTTGAAAGTCGTTTCGGTAAATGAGTATTAAGAATGGGGAATCTCTTAATATGACTGTTTGCTTAACGTTTTGTTTTGAAAATCATTAAGTTAAATCGGTATTGAGAACGGGGAATCTCTTAATGACTTATTTAATTAATGTTGTTTGAAAGTCGTTTCGGTAAATGAGTATTAAGAATGGGGAATCTCTTAATATGACTGTTTGCTTAACGTTTTGTTTTGAAAATCATTAAGTTAAATCGGTATTAAGAACGGGGAATCTCTTAATGACTTATTTAATTAATGTTGTTTGAAAGTCGTTTCGGTAAATGAGTATTAAGAATGGGGAATCTCTTAATATGACTGTTTGCTTAACGTTTTGTTTTGAAAATCATTAAGTTAAATCGGTATTAAGAACGGGGAATCTCTTAATGACTTATTTAATTAATGTTGTTTGAAAGTCGTTTCGGTAAATGAGTATTAAGAATGGGGAATCTCTTAATATGACTGTTTGCTTAACGTTTTGTTTTGAAAATCATTAAGTTAAATCGGTATTGAGAACGGGGAATCTCTTAATGACTTATTTAATTAATGTTGTTTGAAAGTCGTTTCGGTAAATGAGTATTAAGAATGGGGAATCTCTTAATATGACTGTTTGCTTAACGTTTTGTTTTGAAAATCATTAAGTTAAATCGGTATTGAGAACGGGGAATCTCTTAATGACTTATTTAATTAATGTTGTTTGAAAGTCGTTTCGGTAAATGAGTATTAAGAATGGGGAATCTCTTAATATGACTGTTTGCTTAACGTTTTGTTTTGAAAATCATTAAGTTAAATCGGTATTAAGAACGGGGAATCTCTTAATGACTTATTTAATTAATGTTGTTTGAAAGTCGTTTCGGTAAATGAGTATTAAGAATGGGGAATCTCTTAATATGACTGTTTGCTTAACGTTTTGTTTTGAAAATCATTAAGTTAAATCGGTATTGAGAACGGGGAATCTCTTAATGACTTATTTAATTAATGTTGTTTGAAAGTCGTTTCGGTAAATGAGTATTAAGAATGGGGAATCTCTTAATATGACTGTTTGCTTAACGTTTTGTTTTGAAAATCATTAAGTTAAATCGGTATTAAGAACGGGGAATCTCTTAATGACTTATTTAATTAATGTTGTTTGAAAGTCGTTTAAGTTAAATGGGTATTAAAAATGGGGAATCTTTTAATACCTCGGTTTACTTAATGTGTATTTGAGGAAAATGTTTAAGTTAACTGGGCGTTGAGAATGGGGAATCTCTTAATGTCTCGGTTACTTAACTATCGTTTTTGAAAATCGTTTCGGTAAATGAGTATTAAGAATGGGGAATCTCTTAATATGACTGTTTGCTTAACGTTTTGTTTTGAAAATCATTAAGTTAAATCGGTATTAAGAACGGGGAATCTCTTAATGACTTATTTAATTAATGTTGTTTGAAAGTCGTTTCGGTAAATGAGTATTAAGAATGGGGAATCTCTTAATGACTCGTTTACTGAATGTTTTGCGAGAAAATCGTTTAAGTCAAAAGTATATTAAGAATGGGGAATCTCTTAATATGACTGTTTGCTTAACGTTTTGTTTTGAAAATCATTAAGTTAAATCGGTATTAAGAACGGGGAATCTCTTAATGACTTATTTAATTAATGTTGTTTGAAAGTCGTTTCGGTAAATGAGTATTAAGAATGGGGAATCTCTTAATATGACTGTTTGCTTAACGTTTTGTTTTGAAAATCATTAAGTTAAATCGGTATTAAGAACGGGGAATCTCTTAATGACTTATTTAATTAATGTTGTTTGAAAGTCGTTTCGGTAAATGAGTATTAAGAATGGGGAATCTCTTAATATGACTGTTTGCTTAACGTTTTGTTTTGAAAATCATTAAGTTAAATCGGTATTAAGAACGGGGAATCTCTTAATGACTTATTTAATTAATGTTGTTTGAAAGTCGTTTAAGTTAAATGGGTATTAAAAATGGGGAATCTTTTAATATCTGCATTTGCTTAACGATTGTTGTGAATGGAGTCTGTGTATGCTCATGCATTTCATTTGGTAAATTGTGTCGACCCGTGATAGGTGACACCTTGGTAAACTGTGCTGACCCGTGATAGGTGGTACGTTTACGATTTACGTTTTTGGTAAATTGTGTTGACCCGTGATAGGTGACACCATGGTAACTGTACTGACCCGTGATAGGTGGTACGTTTACGATTTACGTTTTTGGTAAATTGTGTTGACCCGTGATAGGTGACACCATGGTAACTGTACTGACCCGTGATAGGTGGTACGTTTACGATTTACGTTTTTGGTAAATTGTGTTGACCCGTGATAGGTGACACCATGGTAACTGTACTGACCCGTGATAGGTGGTACGTTTACGATTTACGTTTTTGGTGAATTGTGCTGACCCGTGATAGGTGGCACCTCGGTAAACAGTACTGGTCTGTGATAGGCGGTACGTTTACGATTCACGCTTTTTCTTTTAGTAAATCGTGTTGACCTGTGATAGGTGACACCTCGGTAAACTGTACTGACCCGTGATAGGTGGTACGTTTATGATTTACGCATTTTAGTAAATCGTGCTGACCCGTGATAGGTGGCACCTCGGTAATTGGTACTTTGGCCTGCGATAGGCGGTACAATTATGATTTACGGCCCTTCGAGGAGGGTTTTGGTTTGGAATTCCGAGTCCATGCATTTTGGCATATACGCATTGCATTAGGGTGCTTGGCACGCGAGTCGTATTTGATTTGAGTTTATGATTGAGTGATTTGAATTTTGATTTATCGTGGTAATTACGTTGAAGGTGCTAAGTGTTATGTGTTGGTTATTTGGTGTAAGTATGATGGTTGTCGAGATCCCAATTGCCATGGTAATCGCATAGGAATTGCTAAGTGTTAGGTTGTGGACTTGATTAGGAATGACTTGAGTTAATTCATGAATTTTTGGAAAATGATCAGGGAAATCGATTTCCCAATCGATTGGATGGTAAACAGGGACTTGGCCAAATGGACAAAATCGATTAGCCAATCGATTTTGTAATTAGTTTTCGAAAATCATTTACGAAATCGATTGCCCAATCGATTGGGCCTTAAGTCAGGGACTCATCCATATTCGACCAAATCGATTTGGAAATCGATTGGCTTAAAACCTGGGGGCTCAGTACTCACTCAATCGATTGCCAAATCGATTGATTCAGCCCAAGATTCTGTTTTCATTAAAAACCTTCATCCCAATTGATTTCCCAATCGATTGGCTCAGTGAAAATCCTCGGTTTGAGTTAGATGATTGATTACTCATTAACTTATCCATGTCTTGATTTGTTATGTGTTAATTAGGAGATTGAGAACTTCATTTTACTTTCATTTTTAATTGGCAAAGTATTGTATAAACTTTTCGCATATTGGAAATCTTGTTAAGGTGCATGCTTAGTTGAAAAGTTATTTTGAGCATTTAAAAAACTTAATTGCTATGTGTTAACTGTTATTTTTTTGGTTGGTGACCCTTTACAATTATTGTGGAAATCTGGGCTTTGCCCTCAGATGAGAGTCAGGACGGTCCTACCGGTTCGTACCCTACGGACGGGAATGGAGATGGGAACGCGTGACTGCAGTTACGTTAGGAGGATCTCACGGGGCGCGTGGAGATACTCAGGGTGTATAGCTTTTTGGTAGGATGATCAGATTAGGATGATGTATAGGGACTAGGTGTCCTTCTTTTTGGATTGGAGTATTTTTAGTTTGGAAAACTGTACTTATACTAATATTGTCAGTTTGACATCTTATTTGAATGGGTTCCATGTACCATTTGATGTTGTGTAAATGTTTTGGATTTATAATTGGAGAAACTTTTCCGCTGCTTGCAAATTATAATGACTCAATTATTTATCCAAAGGCATTTTCCTGATTTAATTCTTTGTTTTATTTTAATTCCTTTTTTTGTTTGTTTTTAATTACTTTTAGAAAAAAAAAATATACCCTCGCTTTGAAAAACGGGGTGTTACAAGACAAATGTAGGTCTTAATCAGTGAATGAAATTCAAGTTGGATTTTTTGTTGGAGACATGACTCTTGAAATGAAGTACTAATCTGGAAGGAAGTTTGTGTGTCATAAGTATTATAGTTTTGGCATATTATCGAAAATATTTGAGGAAGCTTGGATCACCAAGCATATGTGGGGATGGAATTATTAAAGTTATAATTAGACCAACATTTTGAGGTGTACACTGTGGTTTGGTGTAATTGTTCGATTAAAGAAAATCGAGGATTTGTGGACAATGGAGAAATTTAGGAGTTCTCGGGGGTAGTGATTGTTTTGTGCTCAGTGTGTTGGTGTCATACTCAGTGTTTCGGTTTGGTACCAAATGGATGTTTCGTACCAAGTGGATGTATATGACGTTATGCGACATAGCTATGGGCGATTATACTTCGCTGATAAGAACAAAGTTATAAGAAAATAAGGGAAACTCAGTGGACGATGAGAAGACTGTTGGACCGCTTGTGCATTAGAATAACCTTAAGTGCAAGTCGAAAAGAGCCCTATTACAGTTCGGTTAAGATAGTCTAAGCCACCATCAAGGTTGTTGACTATTTATTGACAAATTGAGGAACTGATCATCCTTAATCTCTTGTTGATAGTAGACAAAATCATGTTTAATGGAACGGGAGAGTCTTATCGGCTATGGTAGTGTGTAAAGTTATTAAATACCTATGAAAAAGGATAGACGACACTTTCTTCACGGAAGCATGACGAAGCAAGTTCTGTCATGTATGTTAAGATAAGTGCAAACCGGGAGCAGTTATTACTCTTACTTTAAGTTTGGAGAAAAAAACTTCTTTTTGGAGGATAGTAATGTAAGACCCGTAATTTTAAATCCTAAAATATACAATTTTAGGGTATTTTAGGGTATCTAAAATATCTAGAGATTTAGATATTGGTATATATATATATGTGTTGTGTGTGTGTGTGAAGGAAAAACAAAAACAGAAAGAAAACCTAGGCCACGTGAACTTCTTTCTTATCCTTCCTCTCCTTGCCTCACAACTTTCTCCATCATTCTTCCTTTTCCCTTCTTTTTCATTTGCTTCTTTTGCTTCAAGAAAAGAAACCCAAGGCTTGGTGAGAGTGAAAGAGAAGATTTCCCAGCTTCTTTATTCCTCCCTGATTCGTAATCGAAGAAAACTGAGTTAGGGATTTTCAAAACTATCAAACCCAAACCTTCGCGTTTCTTCGATTTCTGAGCTTCATTTCGAGAAGTGACGTAAGAGAAAATTGCTCATCTCCCTGCTACGGTGCTAGTGAGCCAACTATGGAAGCGACGACGCGAGCGGAAATTTTACCAGAATTAATCGCAGTGTCGTAATCGCTTGTTAGAGCTAAAACGTAGGTAAGGGCTCCTTCCAAACTTTTAGCTTGCATTTAGGAGGCTCTATGTGTATTTGTGGAGTTTGAATTTTGTGAAATGGATATGTGATTTTGTGGAAAAGAAATTTAATTCATTTATGTGTGTTTTGAGGAAATTAAATTTGATGTGTTTGAGGTGTGGTTTGTAAAAATTAAATTGGCATGAGTTATGTTTGAATTTTGTGCAAATTTATGGGTGATTGATGATTGAGCTTGGTGTGGTTTTTGTGAAATTTGAATTGATCGAATTTAATGTGATTTGTGGATTAAATTTGATGTGTAGTGGTGGATAATATATGTTTGAGTATGCTCAGTGTTGAATTTGAAAATCATTAGTGTTAAATGAGTATTAAAAATGGGAAATCTTTTAATGTCTGCATTTACTTAATGATTGTTGTGGAAAGAGTCAGAGTATGCTCATGCATTTCATAGTACATGGTGACCGTGATAGGGCCATGGTGATAGTGGTGACCGTGATGGGCCACGAGATGAT
>NC_021164.2:21186484-21194816 GCF_000331145.2 Cicer arietinum | reverse complement strand
TGACCCGTGATAGGTGGCACCTCGGTAAATAGTATTAGCCTGTGATAGGCGATACGTTTACGATTTATGTTTCTTTTTGTAAATCGTGCTGACCCGTGATAGGTGGCACCTCGGTAAACAGTACTGGTCTGTGATAGGCGGTATGCTTATGATTTAAGATTTTTAGTAAATCGTGTTGACCTATGATATGTGGCGCCTCGGTAATTAGTACTTTTTTGTGATAGGCGGTACAATTATGATTTACGCCCCTTCGAGGAGGGTTTTGGTTCGAATTCTGGAATTCATGCATTTTGGCATATATGCATTGCATTAGGGTGCTTGGCACGCGAGTCGTGTTTGATATAATGTGATGATTGCATATGTATACTCAGTGGTTATTGTGATTGTGCCGAAATTGATAAGCGTGATTGTTTGGATTTGTTTGTAAATGTTGATTGATTGCGAAACCATTTTCGAAACTGAATTCTGCATTTTTTCACAGTTGTATTCGAATACGACAGCACAGAGTTTGCTGCTAACTTTGGATTTCAAACTTGTATTCGAATACGACAAGATTGTATTCGAATACATGTAATCGAATACGACATGATTATATTCGGATACGACATGATGATTTTGCTACTGACTTGCAAAACAACACTATATTCCAATACAAAGATGTTGTATTCAAATACGACAGTGCAGTTTTGTTAAAAACTTCATTTTTCAACTTGTTTATGCATGTTTGACATATGAAAACCCTTTCAAGGAATATGCTAAGATGAAAGGTTATTTTGTGCATTTAAAATTTAAATGCTAAGTGATATTTGTTAATTTCGGTTGGTGACCTTTACAATTATTGTGGAAATCTGGGCTTTGCCCTCAGTTTAGAACCAGAATCGTCCTACCGCGTAGTACCGTAGAGATGGACACGTAGTTAGACATACATGATTGGTGTTGTGACAAAAGGATCATCGGTCAGGTATGACTAACTACCTTTTCATCTCCAGGGTACTACCCGATAGGATGATCCTGATTCTTATCTAAGCGCAAAGACCATATTACCACAATAATTGTAAAGGGTCACAAACGAAATTAACAAATATCACTTAACATTTAAATTTAAATTTTAAATGCACAAAATAACCTTTCATCTTAGCATACACCTTGAAAGGGTTTTCATATGTCAAACATGCATAAACAAGTTGAAAAAATGAAGTTTTTGACTAAACTGCATTGTCGTATTCGAATACAGAATCCTTGTATTCGAATACAGTGCTAATTCACAAGTCAGTAGCAAAAACAACACAACTGTATTCGACTACAGCATCCTTGTAGTCGAATACAAGTGCGAAAACAGTGAAAAATCTTGCACAACTGTATTCGACCACCACATGGCGTAGCCAAATACTAGTGCTAAGTCAGTAGCAAAACTCACTTAAATGTATTCGAATACAAGCACCTCGTATTCAAATACAACTGCAAAATAATGCATCTTTGAGTTTCGAAAAGGTTTCACATTTATTCAACACTTACACACAAATCCAAACAATCACACTTAGCAATTACGGCACAAAATCACAATAACTGAGTATGTATGTATCAATCATCACAATACATCTTATTTTAATTATTTATTTTATAAATAATTATCTTGAGATATTAGCAATATTGTGTTTGATTTCCTTTATTTTTATATACTTATTTTGGAATTGTGATTTTATATATATATATATATATATATATATATATATATATATATTTACTACGATTTAGTCGTTAACATAAAATATTATTGTTATATTTATTTATTTTATTATATATATATATATAAATATTATGATTTAGTAATTAACATAAAGATTGATGTTATATTTATTTGTTTTATCATTTTGACTATTCTCTAATGATAGTATTATTATAACGTGAGCATTTTTTTTTAAAAAAAAAAGTATAATTATAGTGATTAATTTGAATATGAGAGTTTGGGTTATTAATAATATATATTTTTTTAAAAGGATAATTATTTTAATTACTCTAATTTATCATATTTTAATTATGAAATATTTAGTAATGTTTTGAATTTTTAATGATGTTTGGAAGAGTATTAAAAAAATGGGGTTAAGTAACAATTAATTTTGTTTTAGCAAAATAAAAATAATAATAGTAAAACATTAAATTAAATAAGGGACAAATGGGCTTGACCCTTTTATGTAACCCTAATTATGTTAATAAAATAAAAATAAGAAAAGTAAGAAAGGAGATGCAGTAGTCGTATAAGCCAAGAGTAAAAGCATCAACAAGCCTATCGTTTGTGTTCGTGGGTTTTTGAAATCACCTACACTAAGCTTTGGTTTTGCGAAACAGAGGCAGGGAAGAAGAAGCAGTTCTCGCCAGAAGGAGGAAATGTTTTTAGCCTTTCTTTCTTAAGCGTGTGTGTATATATATATATAATAAATATCTAAATAAAAATCTATATATTTTAGATATTTTATAAAATTCATCATTTTCACATCACCTCCCATCACTTCTCAAACTACTTTTTCAGGAAAAATATCTTCTCTCGTCGCAATTCAATCGATAGACGAATTTTTTTCGAAAAAAACGTCGTATCTCAGAAAATTTTCCTTTCGACAAAAGATTCACCGTAATTAAACAAAACTATTCCTCAAAGAATAATTTTAATTGGGGCTTCAAAAATATATTTTTGGCATTTAACACACAAAATACCAATAAAAATTGGCTAAAAAGCCTCAAAGTTCAACATAAAAACATACCAAAATACAAAAATTACAAATTAAAACTAAGGGTCTTACAGCGGGTTAGTGGAATAGTTTTTAGTCTTGTTAGTGTTGGTCATATGTCTCGGAAGTCCTCAAGAGATGGTATGTGAGTTTATGCACCACACGAACCTTGATCGAAATATTTCTTCACCTAAACATTGTGTGCATATTGCACAAGTACACAAATCCTATTTTTAATCAATTTATCAGAGTGACGCAACAGAAGCGTGGTTGAAACTTAGTGGGTCTTGTAGAGGTTGTGATATGGAGGTTGGAATTTAGATTGTAAGTTAGTTAATGGTCCTAAACTTTAGGAGAAGAAAATCATCCAAGGAACAATAGAGATAATTAGGTCGTGTTCAATTCAACACATAGAACATTAAGTGTGAATTTCTTGATAGTCACATTCATGAGACTGAACGGTTATGAGAGTATTAAGTAGTTTTGGATTAAGAGTATTCTCTAGAGTAAAGATAAGCATTTTATAATCAAGAAATCAAATTTTGGAAGTGTGTGAGTACTTGTAGGATATGATAACATGAGTTTTAACCTTTATGTTTGACAGTACTATACATTGAATGAATGAGAATGATTTGAAGCAATCAATCGTAGGTTTGACCAAAGATCTCAATGTAGTTGATACCAATGACATTGGTCAATCATTGATTATCATGGGGTGAATAGAAAAAATGGTGTTGTTTGACCGAGGTTGTAGTGAATTAAAGATATTGAGGTTTAAGAGAATATTAGAGACGATCCTCTTACAATGATGTGTTAAGAATGAAATTTTTGAATTTAAGAGATGGTTTGTGTTTATGAGTTGTGAGTTGTAATTGGCAAGTAAGTGATACTAAACCATAAGGAAGTAAGAATTTAAGTAATAAATTATATGAACTATATTTTTAGTCATAAGAGTAACGATGAATTAAAATCTTTGTAGAAGTAATTCAAGTTGAATTTAGTCAGAGTACTGAATCCAAAAAAATTGAAATAATTGCAGCATAATAGATAAGATTTTACTCGACGCATAAGATAAGTGAGACATATCTAAAAACTCTTTAGTGTTAGTTTCGAGGACAAATCTATTTTAGTTGGATAGAATGTAAGACCTGCATTTTTCTATATAATTAGAAACGTGTGAAATATATTTTATTTAACTTTTTTAATAATTTATAATGTGGTTGTTATTATTATATTTTTTATTCAATTATTAATTTTGAAAAATATATATGTGTATGACATGATTTATTTAATTTGAGTGAATATTTTGCTAAGTATTTTTAAAAAATATTTATAATAATACTTATAATAATGACACAATTTAACTATTTTTTATAAACAGAATAAATAAAGCTATAAATTAGAATTATATTGTTATAATTTAGAAAGAGGTATATTGAAATAGTCTTGATGAGAACAACAACTTCCTAACTCTACAAAAAAAAATATCGACTCTCTTTCATTTATACTCCCTTAGTACTCATCGTAGGTTAGAAAAAAGAAATGGAATACTTAATCCTAAATTGTGTGTGACAGAGGGGAAGGAAACATCAATGCAGCCACGATGAGAGAAAGAAGGAAAATCAATTCTTGTGGTCTATGATTTTGCAAGAAACTTGCTCCGATTTTGTTCAAATTTTAGTATATCATCTCTACCTTTGAACTTGATTTATTAATATAATATATTAATATTTTTACTTTCTCTCTGATTCAATTAAATAGAATCTTTGATTTTGAAACGATGATTTTTTATACAAAATTTATGTTGTATATTAAAATATGGATTTTGATGCTAAAGTTGTTACCATTGTTACTAATAAAAATAAAAATTGTGTGATGGTGATGGATAATTTTGAAGATCGTGTTTGATATTATCATTATTATTATTGTGTAAGAAATCCTTTTTAATTTTAAAAGCAAAATTGTGACTTTCAATTTATTTTTTTAGAGATTTTCTTATGATATTGATATAAACCTATTTTTATTAGAAAAAATGTTTATCTATGTCGAATATAAATTTTCACGTAGAAGACGTTAAATTTTATTATTGAAGGTTGTTGTTATAATTATATTTTTTAGAAGGTTAAAGTTAAGATTTTTATGAGACAATTGTATGGATGGTGTGTTGATTTATAAAATAAAAATAATTTTATAATAGAGTTGTTAATTTGTTTTATAATATTTAAAATAAAGTTTGTGTTGAAGTGTCGTTAAATTTTATTATTAAAGTTTTGGAAGTGAACTAAGGAAGTTTTAGGGATCTTTGATATTTCTTATATTAAAATTTTGGTCCAAAAGAATTATTTGAGAAAAGAAATGTTTCCTTTATTTTATTGAATTTGCAATGATTAGACGCTTGTGTCAAATATAGACTAAAAATCTCTTTTTATTGTTACTTGTTTGTATGTTTGCTAATTTGAGAGAATTGATATCTTTTAAAAATATAAAGAAATGGTGTGTCTTGACATGACGTCACATATAGTGTTACTTGAGCAAATAATGTCACGGTCAACCTAGTAGGAGAAATGCGAGGAAGTACAATAGTATGTAGTTGGAGGCTCCGAGATATTTTTGTACTGTTGTTAGACTTGTTCGGAGAGTTTTCCAAAAATGTCTAGAAATATGACCAACTAAGATTTTTTTTGGTAGTAAAATGTCAAGAGTTTTGTCTTTAGGAGTTTCTTTTATTTAATGTATTAAATTTACTTTTTGTAATTGCGAAGATTCTGATTTATTATTTTTAAAAATATAATTAAAAAAATTATTAATTAATTTTAAAGTAAATAAATATTTAAAATAATCTTATTAAAAAAAATTATTTATTTATATTTTAAATTTCGTTGATTAATATCTCAAAAAACAGGATGTTATTGTTTTCAAAACAAAAAGCTGCCTTAATTTGAGCGACGACTTACAATTACAAGAAAGTACCAAAAGTATTTTTTTTCCCGTCCTTTTAAGCACAGTACATTTGGGAAAATCAATTGACAAGTTTTACATTGTTTCCATTGCTCACTATATGTAATCAGTGATGAAAGAGTTCCGGAGACGTGTCAGATGCATATCAGAATATTATACTGTCAACTTGTACTTTATTATAAATTTATATGTAAATACGAATCTTGATGATTTTATATTTTTTTAATTGATCATTTTATTAGGAAAAAGCAGCACTTAACTCCTCATAAAAGTTAAAAAATGGTTTACGGAAATCAACAATCAACATGCATGCGCATGATTTAAAACTGTTAACATGGCTTGATCCATTGAATATCAATTTTTAACAAGACAATGTTTACTCTTTTCCATGTTTTCTTATTAGTTTACTCTCTCACATGTGGTCTTCTGGAGTTATCCAAGAAACACACGGCGAAATAATTAATATACAGTTTTTGTACCTTTTATTATTATTACAGCATCAACATATATATTTATCATGTATGCACAAATAACAATTAGCCAATTTAATAACTGATTTTGTTGTCTTTTTTTCTTAATAGTTATCCATGTATGTATTTACCATGAGCATTTTTTAAATATTTTAAAATGTGGCGAAAAAAATGTTACAATTTTAATAATTAATATATTTTGCTTTTACTCATAAAAATAGAGTCTGCGATTATCAATTATACAATTTTCACTTAAATCATGGTTAATATTTTATGTCTATAAGATGTCAGTTAAATGATAAGATTTTGATATTTTAGGAGTTTAAATTCAACCCAAAACGGTTGTAAAATGGTGATTAGTTAATAATAATTTCTCTATCCTTAAAAAATTATTAATTTTTTATTACTAAACTTTTGCAAAACATTGTTTTTATCATATTAAGTCATGAGTAAAAATACTTATTTAATTACAAACTCTACAATTTTTTCTATTTCATTTAAGGCAACATCAGAATCAAAGTCAGAGGAAGGTTCTTAAGGCAACATTAGAATCAGATGATAGTGATTCAAATGATCAGAATCTGAACTTAGATGAAGAGGAGATTGCTTATATATCCAGAAAAATTCAAATGATGTGGCACAACAGAAAGAAGAAATTTCTCCAAAGATATTTCAAGCAATCCAACAGAGGTAATGATGATAAATATGACAAGAAAAGCATCATCAATTATGGATGCAATGAACCTAGACATATAAAGTCAGAATATTCAAATATGGATAAAGGGAAACACCATAGGCCAGATTCCAAACCCAAGAAGAAGAGTCTGATGACTACATGGGATGATTATGAGGAATCCTTTAACAATGAACAAGCAGATTTGGCTATGATGGCTCATACCAACTTTGTCTCTAGATCCAACACATATTCTAACTCTGAAAGTGAATCAGCAGATTAAGAAATTGAGGTATTTTATGACTTTACTCAATCTGATTTAACTACTGCTATAAATGATTTTTTAAATAATAATCACAAATTGTCTTTAAAACTGATAACAATTAGGAAAAAAAATACAAATCAAACTGAAAAAGTTAATGCTTTAAAGAATCTAAGTGTTGAATTTAAAACAGAAAATGCAACTCTGAAAACTGATATTACTAAACTTAAAACAGAGAATGCAAATTTGAAAATTGATATTGTTGAACTTAAGGCTAAAAATATAACTCTAAAAAACAATCATAGTTCAAAACCAATTGAAAATACCAGAGGTAACTCTGATAAACATGAACAAATATTTCAATATTTTCTTGCTAATGGTATGGAAAGTGTTGAGACAATATCTCAATTTAATGTTTTGATGAAAACAAACAAAAAGTTAATTAAGAATGTTAATTATGATTCTAAATGTTATGTTAATTTAACTTGTGTTTTTGAGTGAATTTAATTAAGAACAGAATCAAGCAAAGCAAAGAAAACAGCAACAAGAACACTAAAAACAGAGAAAGAGCTACAGCCTCAAAAAATTTGATCACAACATGTTGTTCAAAGTTTATCTACATCGTTAACAAAGAATTTGTCCTGGAAATTTGTTCATATCTAATCAGTACATGGAAAGGAACAAGTAGGATTCATCCAAGCTCAAAAAGGCTATTTGATCACAAAGATCAAAGGGTTCAAAGATGGACAAAAGTCATGACGGCTTAAGAACTCCAAAATTCAAATGTCAAGAAAACTTGATCAAACTGGGTATACGACAAGACAAGAACAAAGGAAATACAAAATGTTTAAAAGGGGAACTCCAGAATGATTATTGAAGCTCGAGAAAGTTCAAACTGATAAAACCAAGAACGTTAATCAATCTCCGTTTTTCTGCACATCAACAACAGCTTTGCATTCTCTCTGTTTCAGTCTGCAATTCGTTTCTAATCTTTTCCAACCTCCTCTAGCTACACTCAAGACTCAAGACATATAATGTACCATCCAAGATCAATGAAGAAACGTCAAAGAAAGGACAGAAATGCTTTAAATGCTAAACCATTAAAAGTCAAAAAGCTATTTCAAAGAAGTATTATTTTTATTCTAAAATAATGTTTCAGTCAAAAAGCAAAGTCTCTCCAACAGCTCTTGTACCTTCATTCAAGTACTTCTACAGCCTATAAATAGAAGGCCATTATCTCAGTTCT
>NC_021164.2:21184756-21186425 GCF_000331145.2 Cicer arietinum | reverse complement strand
CAAGAAGGTTCTTTGTTTTAAACACTTAGTTGAAAAAACTCACGGTTGTGAGGACTGGACGTAACCCGAGTTGGGTGAACCAGGATATATCGTTGTGTGGTATTTCTTCCCTTATCTATTTACTTTCAGTTTGATTGATTATCAAGTTAATTACATAAATTGAATTATTGATTTTAACTAACCAAGAACGTTCTCCGTTTTCTAGTTAAAACCAAGAACGTTCTCCGTTTTCTGTTTTCACAACCAAGGTCAATCTTGAGTTATTTTCTTAAGTTTTTACAGGAATTTTTAAAAGGTGCATTTACAATTCAAACCTCACTTTCTTGTAAATCGACATTGTTACTTTAATTGGCATCAGAGCTCGGTCTCTAGAAAGATTAAAAACACCTAACAAGTGTTAGAGAAAAAGATCTAGAAGAAAAATGTCAAGAAATATGTACATTGCTGAAGGAGTGTCATTATACCGACCACCTTACTTTGATGGCACAAACTACTATTTTTGGAAAAGCAAAATGCAGTTGTTCTTGAAATCTCAAGATACAGGAATGTGGCGCGTCATTACAGATGGAGATTTCATACCAAGAGTCAACCAAAATGATTCAACCTCTACTGAAAAGAAAGAAGCAAATTGGACAACAGATGAAAAATCTAAGGTACTTCTAAACTCAAAAGCTCATTTATTTTTATCTTGTGCTTTAAGTAGGGAAGAAAGCGAAAGAGTTGATGAATGCAAAACTGCTAAAGAAGTATGGGACACATTACAAACTCATCACGAAGGAACAAGCCATGTGAAAGAAACAAGGATTGATATAGGCATAAGAAAGTTTGAACTCTTTGAAATGAATGAAGGAGAAACCATTGATGAGATGTACTCAAGATTCACAACCATTGTAAATGAATTGCGTTCTCTTGGGAAAGCTTACACAGTTCAAGAAAGAGTAAGAAAAATCATGAGGTGTCTTCCAATCATATGGAGACCAATGGTAACAGCTATAAGCCAAGCCAAGAATCTTGAATCACTTCCCCTAGAAGAATTAATTGGAACATTACGAGCACATGAAGTGCTGCTACAAGAAGACAAACCAATCAAAAAGGGCAAAGTAATAGCTTTGAAAACATCTCAAGAAAGTCCAGATGAGGACTCAGAAGAAATCGAACAAGAAGATATTGATGAAGAAATAGTTCGTCTTACAAAAAAGATACAGAGAATGGTGAGAAGAAGGGATCATATCAAAAAAGGATTTTCAAATCAAAAAGAAAACTTCAAAATAGAGGTAGACAAAAGTCAAATCACATGCTTTGGATGCAATAAACAAGGACATTATAAAACTGAATGTCCCTTGAACAAAAGAGCACCAAAGAGGTTCCATTTCAAGAAAAACTCCATGATGGCGAACTGGGATGATTATGATGAAACAGAAACAGAGGAACCTGAAGAAGCTAGCGTATGTTTAATGGCAGATACTAAAGATAATGAGGTAATAAATTCTGAACCATGTCTTTTATGTGAACAAATTGAAACAGATTTTGATAGCTTACTTAATGATTCAAATATGCTTGTTCAAAAATGTAGCTCTTTAAAACGTAGGGTACGAACCGGTAGGGCTGTCCTGACTCTCATTTGAGGGCAAAGCCCAGATTTCCACAATAGTTGTAAAGGGTCACCAAC
>NC_021164.2:21176608-21184256 GCF_000331145.2 Cicer arietinum | reverse complement strand
AGCGCTTATTAAATACAAGCGTTGTTGTATAATATTTTAAAAATAACGGAGGATACAACAACGTTTTTTTGACAAGCGCTGTGGAAATAACGCTGTTGTAGGGTCATATAGGGTCACATAGCGCTTGCACATAATGTTTACAAGGCTTTTACAGCGCTTTTTCAAAAACGTTGTAAACTGAAGCGCCCTCACATAATGTTTTACAGCGCTTTAAACACAAGCATTGTAAAATATAGCGCTGCCACTTTATGTTACATAGCATTTAAAGCACTTTTTGTACAAGTGTTGTAAAAGACTTGCGCTTTCACAGAATTAAATGACCTATTAGAGCGCTTTTTATACAAGCATTGTAAAAGACTTGCGCTTTCACATAATTAAAGGACCTATTAGAGCGCTTATTATACAAGAGCTGTAAAATCATTCAAAATTTGAATGGAGCCAAAAAGTAAATTCGTACTGAACCAAAACATTAGTTTTCTTCTCTCCCCTTTACCTAGAACACGTTAAAACCCTTCTCATCTTTCACCCAAAATCAGTTTATCAAAACGCTAAATCCCTAAACTCTCAATCTCGAGCCCCAATCCGTTGCTTTCTCCTTCTCGTCATCGATCAATCTCGAACCTCAATTCGTTGCCTTCTCTCGCCTTTCTTCAATCTCGAACCCTAATCTATCACTTTCTCACCTTTACCCTCTTGCCTTCATCGCCTTCACCTCGACGAACATTCTGACTCGCAACCACCATTATTGCACCACATCCACGACGACATCGTGACCTGACCGTGTGACCACCTTTCTCGCATCACTGGTAAATTTAGATTTCTGTTTTTTATTTTTTTATTTTTAATCTTTTTTATGTTAGTTTAAACTTCATATAAAATATATATTTGAAATATTTGCTTTGTTATATGTATTTTCTTTGTTATTTTGAACTTTCACATATTTGATTTAGAGTTAGGGTTCATTTTAGGGATTAATTTTGAATTTTAGCGAGTTTGATTGAGAGTTAGGGTTTATTCTAGAATTTGTTGAAACATAATTCAATTATTTGTTGAAACAAAATTTAGTCCATATCATCCACCACAAGCATCGTTTGTTGAAATAGAATTCAATTCTTTGTTATTCTTGGTTACACTTGTTCTTGGACTGATATAGCTATTATTCTTGGTAACATCATCTAAATTTTTTTGGTTATGTTGTAATTGATTTCAGGTTCTTGAGATGCTTTTTCTTGTTGGAACTTTTGAGTCATGATTTGGTGACCCTTTTGATTCGTTTTGATGTGTTTTGTTAGTATTCTTCATGGGTAGTAAATGAACTGATGAATTTCTTAGCTTGTTGTTTTTAAGTTTGAAGATTTTTCCCATGAAATTGCAGCCTAATTGAACTTTTTCAACTTTGTTCTTGTTGGTTTTTCCTTCCCATGAAATTGCAGCCTAATTCAGCCTAATTCTGACTCACGACTACCGTTATCGCACCACATCCACGACGACAGTGTGACCACCTTTCTCGCATCACCGATAAATTTAGATTTATGTTTTTATTTTTTATTTTTTATGTTAATTTAAACTTCATATTAAATATATATTGAAATATTTGCTTATTTATATGTATTTTCTTTGTTATTTTGAATTTTCGCGTGTTTGATTTAGAGTTAGAGTTCATTTTAGGGATTAATTTTGAATTTTAGCGAGTTTGATTGAGAGTTAGAGTTTATTCTAGAATTTGTTGAAACAAAATCGTGCTAAGTCAAATTAATAGACAAAATCGTCTTAAGTTCGAAGATGTTCATTGTATGGGTACAAAAAGTCTCCCAAAATTTATTGATGAAAAGTTTTGTTTAGATTTGTACTTTTCATGGGGTGAATTGTAATTTAAAAATAGGCTAAATTACATTTGTGGTCCCTTAACTTAATTTCAGGTAACATTTTAGTCCTTTATCTTTTTTTTGTTTCCCGAGTTGGTTCTTTATTTTAATTTTAAGTGACAACTTGATATTTTATGTTTTAAAATTTCAACAATGTTATCATTTTTTATACAAAAATTCAAAAAATTTCAACCAAAACCCATAAAATTAATAATCATCTTCAATATAATGCAAATTTTATCAAATCCATAACTCAAATATTCAAATACACTCATATTTTCATCTTCAACAACATCAAATAAAGAATGAAAATATGAGTTTATTTCAAGATCTAAGTTATGAATTTGATTAAATTTGTATTTTATTGAAGATGATAATGAATTTTATGGGTTTTGTTTGAAAAATTTGATGATTTTTTTGAATTTTGGTAAAAAAAATAGACAACATTGTTGACATTTTAAAACATAAAATATCAAATTGTCACTTAAAATTAAAATAAAGGACCAACTCGGGAAAAAAAATATAAAGGACTAAAACGTTACCTGAAATTAAGTTAAGGGACCGCGGGGGGACCGCAGATGTAATTTAGCCTAAAAAATAAAATACATTTAACTTGTTTGTTTGAGTTTAGATAAAAGAAAAAAAGAGCAAATGAGTGGTACCTAGATGTGAAGAGATTTATGTTGAAACTCGTACTCGTAAAGATGGATCAATTGTCAATGACAAGGCTGCAAGAGTGATTGTAAGTTTTGAGCTTTAATTGATTCTATATAGTGACTTACTTTTTTTAGTATAGTGAATTAATTTTTTATAGTGTTGTTTGTTTTGGAAGACAATTGATAGTATTTCGTAGAGTGACTTATAGTAAAGATTCATAGTAACTCAAGTGATTAGTTTGCTGTTTTATAATTTGTTATTCAAGTGCTGAATTTCGCCATCTACTAGTTGTTATAATATTGGAAGGACTCAATGTTATTGTTTTATAATTTGCTACTGAAGTGATGAATTTTGTAATCTGCTAGTTGTTATAATATTGGAAGGACTCAATGATAGTGTTTTATAATTTGCTACTCAAGTGCTGAATTTTGTAATCTACTAGTTGTTATAATATTGAAAGGACTCAATGATAGTGTTTTATAATTTGCTACTCAAGTGCTGAATTTTTTAATCTGCTAGTTGTTATAATATTGAAAGGACTCTATGTTGTTGTTTTTCTAATCTAGGATATTGCTTTCTTAATATACTTATTTTACAGCGCTTTTTAATAAAAATAGAATAAGAATGCGCATATTACATCGTTTTTTTGAAAAAGCCCTGTAAAACTAGTACAACAAGCAGCACGTTTTTAGAAGAGATTTACAACACTTTTTTTTATTTTAAAGAGCGTTGTTGTATCTTTTTAAAGCGCTAGATACTACAACGCTTAATTTTTTGAAAAAGCGCTGTAAATGGCTTAAAAAAAGCGCTGCGCGTAGTGTTTCTTCTTCAACCTTGAGTATCTATTTATAGTTAAAATTTGGGCTTCAATTTAGTCCTTGTTTAATTCTAAATTGTATTTTCTTTAAATTGCATTTGTAAATTCTTCAAATTGATTATGTTCATTTTTCTTTTAGATTAAGATTGTAAATTCTTCAGATTGATTATGTTCGTAATGTATTCAGATTGCATTTGTAAATTCTTCAGATTGATTCTATTCGTATTTTGTTGTAGATAAATCTTGATCAAATCTTCTTCAATTCTTCTACAAATCTTGACCATATTTTTTCTTTCATACTCTTTGAAGTCAAATATATTGTTCTAATAAAATACTTTTGTTATCATGAAAACTCTAAGTATAAAATGAATTTTATTCCAACAATCTCCTCCTTTTTTACGATGAAAAAACTTGTATTTTTTATAACAACTTTTCTTTGTATTTCTTTAACTCCCCTTCACTTAGGGCTCCCCCTAAGTATCATTTTCTCTCCACTTTATCAAATATCTTTCTCCCCCTTTTGTCATCAAACAAAAATATTTGAAAGTGAGTTTTTTTTAATAACATGAATATAACATATTACAAGAAAATATAAAAACTAATGTAAAACTATGCTACTTTGAAGTTATCACAATATCCGACAGGTATGAAGGTAAGGTTTAGGTTTTTCTGGATGAAGTCAAATCTATCTTTAGGTAATGGTTTGATTTATATGTCATCCCATTGGTGTTCAGTGTCTATAAATTGAATGTTTAGTATCCCTTTTTGATTAAAATCCATAATGGAGTGGTGTTTGATCTCTATATGTTTAGCTCTAGAATGTAAGATAGGGTTTTTGGTTAGACAAATGGCAGAAGTGTTATTGCAATAGGTGTGAATGTTGCATTCTAGGATTTTGTAGTCTTCAAGTTGACGCTTTATCCAAAGTAGTTAAGAACTGCAGCCAACTACTGAAATGTACTCAACCTCTAATGTTCACATTGAAATTGTGTTGTGTCTCTTACTTGACCAACATATTAAATTGTCACCTAAAAAGGTGCAGTTTCCACTACTGATTGTTCTCTCAAGTTTATCTCCAACATAATTAGAATCACAGTATCCACATTTAACTGTTGTTACCTAAAAGGTACTACCAGCACTACCAACCTTACCTCGTTATAGAATAAATCTCCTAAGTACAAACTTACACACACATACACTAAACATGATGTGTGTAATACCCCAAATTTTTAATTAATATATAATAGCAATATTATAACAAATTATATTATATGTATATTAGTTGTAGTGTGATAATTTCCTGCGTTTTTTTTTACCCTAATAATTTATTTGAATTATTAATATTAAATGTAATTATTTAAATTGATTTTGAGCAAATAAAAATAAATAAATAAGAAATAAACCTGCGTAGTAGTACACTAATCTTTTAACATCAGCGTTAAAAGAGCGAGCAAATAATAATAATAATAATAATAATAATAATAATAATAATAATAATAATAAAAATAATAATAATAATAATAATAATATGAATAATATATATATATATAATAAATTAAACTAAACACACTTTCTGATGCACACGATCAGCTATTAGCTGCAAGTGGAGAGCATACTTAATTTGCAGAATGTAAAGTATATATATATATATATATACGGAATATAATTAATACATACTAACAAATACTTACAATGGTATCTGGTTTTGAAAACTGAAAACGAAAATACAAGATTATGAAAATATATGAGACACTCAAGAAACTCTCAAGATTTCTAACAGATGTTATCTTGCTGTATAACACTCTGCCTTGAACTGAAGACAAGCCTTCCTTATATAGGGAAAGGGTCCTGCTTGTATAGCTTTGGTGTAGTGGAGGAAATGATGAGATTCCTTCTGCTTTCGGTGCCACGTTTGGATTCTAGTGTAAATGACAGACAAGTGCCCGAAGCTTTTGCTTTTCAAAAAATATTCGTTTTTTCTAATAAAACTTTTTTTTTTTTTAAAGTCTGGAATTGAATATGGGCTAGGTCCGAGACTTAATATGTTAACTTATTTTTGGTGAAGTCTAATTTTGGGCTTGACCCAATACATGACATGATTTTTTTTTGCTGGGCCAATAGTATTGGGCCGTTACATTTATTTTATGGGTAACAAGATGCCGAAACAGTCGTCTTCATTTTCATTTTCTATTGGGTCTGGTTTCTTCATTCTTTGCCTTTGGAGCCATGTCGATACAACTTGTTTTTTGATACTTGGTGGAATAGAGAATTTTGTCCACCATCTGACTTTGAATCTTCTCACGAGGATTGTTTGAGTTTCTTTTTGATTAATGTCAAAATACCAGGCTAATACCCATGGTAGAATGAATTTTGTAGAGAATAGCATTAGAGGGTGAAAAATGCGTTCCCTGTCTGTTGGTTTGTAATGAGTTTTGTATAATTGGAAGCTTTCTTGGGCTTCCGTTTTCAAGATATCTGGAATGGAGCCGAAGAATTTCCACCAATGAGCAAACCAGTGAGGAATTTTGAAAGGCTCCATGGTTAGGTTAAAGAAAAATAGCCAAGTATGGCTAAATTTTTGGTTTTGAATGAGGAAAACGTTGTACCAGGCTTGTTGATAGTCCCAGTAATTAAAGGTCCTACAATGGTTTACTGTAGTTTTGAAATCAAGCGGGAATTGTTTTGGTGTGTAAAGGTTTGATCCCCATTCTGAAGGTGGGATGATTTTGTGGATTTTGGCAGTTGAATAGGCCACTGGGCCTTCTTTTGGATTGTATTGAATTGTTACAGATTCTGTACATTCAAGAATAGATTTATAGTAAGGCTGAGGTCTAAATTGTATTTTCTTTAAATTGCATTTGTAAATTCTTCAAATTGATTATGTTCATTTTTCTTTTAGATTAAGATTGTAAATTCTTCAGATTGATTATGTTCGTAATGTATTCAGATTGCATTTGTAAATTCTTCAGATTGATTCTATTCGTATTTTGTTGTAGATAAATCTTGATCAAATCTTCTTCAATTCTTCTACAAATCTTGACCATATTTTTTCTTTCATACTCTTTGAAGTCAAATATATTGTTCTAATAAAATACTTTTGTTATCATGAAAACTCTAAGTATAAAATGAATTTTATTCCAACAATCTCCTCCTTTTTTACGATGAAAAAACTTGTATTTTTTATAACAACTTTTCTTTGTATTTCTTTAACTCCCCTTCACTTAGGGCTCCCCCTAAGTATCATTTTCTCTCCACTTTATCAAATATCTTTCTCCCCCTTTTGTCATCAAACAAAAATATTTGAAAGTGAGTTTTTTTTAATAACATGAATATAACATATTACAAGAAAATATAAAAACTAATGTAAAACTATGCTACTTTGAAGTTATCACAATATCCGACAGGTATGAAGGTAAGGTTTAGGTTTTTCTGGATGAAGTCAAATCTATCTTTAGGTAATGGTTTGATTTATATGTCATCCCATTGGTGTTCAGTGTCTATAAATTGAATGTTTAGTATCCCTTTTTGATTAAAATCCATAATGGAGTGGTGTTTGATCTCTATATGTTTAGCTCTAGAATGTAAGATAGGGTTTTTGGTTAGACAAATGGCAGAAGTGTTATTGCAATAGGTGTGAATGTTGCATTCTAGGATTTTGTAGTCTTCAAGTTGACGCTTTATCCAAAGTAGTTAAGAACTGCAGCCAACTACTGAAATGTACTCAACCTCTAATGTTCACATTGAAATTGTGTTGTGTCTCTTACTTGACCAACATATTAAATTGTCACCTAAAAAGGTGCAGTTTCCACTACTGATTGTTCTCTCAAGTTTATCTCCAACATAATTAGAATCACAGTATCCACATTTAACTGTTGTTACCTAAAAGGTACTACCAGCACTACCAACCTTACCTCGTTATAGAATAAATCTCCTAAGTACAAACTTACACACACATACACTAAACATGATGTGTGTAATACCCCAAATTTTTAATTAATATATAATAGCAATATTATAACAAATTATATTATATGTATATTAGTTGTAGTGTGATAATTTCCTGCGTTTTTTTTTACCCTAATAATTTATTTGAATTATTAATATTAAATGTAATTATTTAAATTGATTTTGAGCAAATAAAAATAAATAAATAAGAAATAAACCTGCGTAGTAGTACACTAATCTTTTAACATCAGCGTTAAAAGGGCGAGCAAATAATAATAATAATAATAATAATAATAATAATAATAATAATAATAATAAAAATAATAATAATAATAATAATAATATGAATAATATATATATATAT
>NC_021164.2:21169450-21175979 GCF_000331145.2 Cicer arietinum | reverse complement strand
ACAACTTGTTTTTTGATACTTGGTGGAATAGAGAATTTTGTCCACCATCTGACTTTGAATCTTCTCACGAGGATTGTTTGAGTTTCTTTTTGATTAATGTCAAAATACCAGGCTAATACCCATGGTAGAATGAATTTTGTAGAGAATAGCATTAGAGGGTGAAAAATGCGTTCCCTGTCTGTTGGTTTGTAATGAGTTTTGTATAATTGGAAGCTTTCTTGGGCTTCCGTTTTCAAGATATCTGGAATGGAGCCGAAGAATTTCCACCAATGAGCAAACCAGTGAGGAATTTTGAAAGGCTCCATGGTTAGGTTAAAGAAAAATAGCCAAGTATGGCTAAATTTTTGGTTTTGAATGAGGAAAACGTTGTACCAGGCTTGTTGATAGTCCCAGTAATTAAAGGTCCTACAATGGTTTACTGTAGTTTTGAAATCAAGCGGGAATTGTTTTGGTGTGTAAAGGTTTGATCCCCATTCTGAAGGTGGGATGATTTTGTGGATTTTGGCAGTTGAATAGGCCACTGGGCCTTCTTTTGGATTGTATTGAATTGTTACAGATTCTGTACATTCAAGAATAGATTTATAGTAAGGCTGAGGTTTTGATAAATCATATGGTTTGAAAAACCAGCCTTCTGGAAAAATCTTTGAGATGACTAATTGAGGATTTCTGTTATAGAAATGATCCTCGATTGTCCAAATGTTTTGATAATCTGTTTTGACAAAATATTCGGATTTTGGTTTAAAAAAAGTAATTTCAGAATCATTTGAAATAATTTTTGAGGGGTCTCCTTGACAGAGTTTTGAAATTATTTTACAGGATGGTTCCTCCTGTAAAGGTTTTGAAATAATTTTTTGAGAAGGGGTTTCTGAAGATTCTCCCCTTTCCTGCCCCGTAAAAGAAGGGGTATTTGAAGGGATTCAATCTCTTGTTGGAGTTGGTGGAGTTTTTCAATTTTTTGGAGTTGAAGGTTTTCTTCAATTGAGTCTTTTATCTCCTGGAAATTGTCAGGACCAGCTATTTGTTGGCTTGCAAACCATTTTTGAATTGGGCTTCGGGGTTCATTTTCTTCGACAGCTTCTGCCCAAGATCGGATGGGTTTTGCAGATGAGATAGGTTTTGGGGTTTCTTGTGGTTGGTCCTTCTGGACCTCAATTCTTTTAGATTTTCTGGGCATCACTCAAGTCCTGTTTTGTAGAAATTCTCTGGTTAGAAAATTCGGAGTTGAATTTTGATCTCCTTTAATAAATTCAATTTCAAAATAAAAAATGCTAAGAATTGCTTGCCATCTGGCAAAAATTTGTTTTGATGCAATGTTTTGAACATCTTTTTGTAAAACTTCTTTTGCAGAATTACAATCAATTCGAAGTAAAAATTTTTGGTTGAGTAAATCGCTTTGAAATTTTGTAATGCACATGACAATTGAAATAATTTCCTTTTTAATGGAAGAGTAATTCTTTTGACAATCATTCTAGTGTGCAGATGTAAACCGTACAATGCATTCTTTGTTATTTGTTTTTTGTTTAAGGATACCCCCATATCCTATATCTGAAGCATCTAGTTCAACAATTTTTTGGACTGATGGGTCAGCTAAATGTAAACAAGGTATTTCTTTAACTTGTTTTTGTTGATTATTTAAACTATTTTGGTATGTTCATCAGTCCATGCGACAGGTTTTTTCTTTAATCTATCGTGGAGAGGTTTTGCTATCCTATTAATGTTAGGACAAAAATCTAATACATAGTTCAAAGATCCTAAAATACTTTGTAATTGTGTTTTGTCGAGGATTTTGTCAGGAAATTTGTCTGCGAAAGATAGGGATCTTTCAATAGGGGTGATAGTACCCCGAGAGATATAATGTCCTAGGAAACAGATTTTTGTTTGAAAAAGAGAAACTTTGGATTTTGAAACAACCAATCCATTTTTCTTAGTGATCATTAAAAATGTTCTAAGATGTTTGAAATGTTGTTCAATAGTTTCAGAGAATATTAAGACATCATCAATATAGACAATGCAAAATTTTGAGAATGGATTAAAAATTTCGTTCATAATTCTTTGGAATTCTAAAGGGCCATTCTTTAATCCAAAGGGCATTACCGTCCACTCATATTAGCCAATAGGGACCGTAAAAGCTGTTTTATACCGATCTTTTGGATCAATTTGTATTTGCCAAAATCCTGATTTCATGTCAAATTTTGAAAATACAGATGAAGAGTGTAATTTTTGTAAAAGATCTTTTTTGTTTGGAATCAGGTAACGAATCCATTTTAAAGCTTTGCTTAAGGGTTTGTAGTTTATGACTAACCTAGGTGTACCTCTTTCTATTTCAGAATTTTTGTTCACATAGAAGGCTGCGCAACTCCAAGGTGACCTAGATTTTGTAATTAGACCCTTTTGTTCTAGGTCTTGGATTTCTGCTTTGCAATGTGTTTCAAGTTCATAATTCATTTGGATAAGTATAGCTTTCGTTGGGATTTGTTTATCGGAAAAGTCATTTTAATATGGTAGGTCTACCATATGTTGTTTTCTGTTCCAAAAAGCATTTGGTAAATCTAAACAGATTTCATTTTCAATTCTTTTTTGGAGATCTGAATTTTTTTGTTTTATGAAACTATTTTGTAATTGTTGTTCAGTTTTGAGAAAAGAAACCTCTTGTTTTAGGAAATATAAATGTTTTTCTTTTCCTTGAATTAAACAATTTAATTCAGTTTTGTAAACAGAACAAGCTTTTAAAATATTTAAATTCTTTGATGTGGGTTTTTCAGTAAAAGGGAAAATAATTTTGGCTTCTTTTGTTTTGCAAGAAATACTGTCGTAATTGACTGAATAGGGAGTTATCATGTTAATGAAAGGAGTCCCTAAAATGACAGTATGAGTAATATTTTCTAATAAAACAAAAGGAGTTTTGATTGAAACGTTACCATTTTTAATGGAAGTTTCAGTTTTACTTTTTATAATCATGTTGGAGTTGTTAGCTGCAACAAGTTTTTCATTAGATTTTTGTAGAAATTTGTTTGGTTGAATTGTGACACGGGCTTGTGACTTTGTTCTTTTCCCTAAGATATTTGTTAGGTCATCAGTGGTTTTAGGAAGTAATTTTGATGAGGATGTGGAAGGTTGACCTTGTTTTGATTCAAAAGTATTTAATAGTTTTCCTATTATTTCCTTTTGAAGTTTTGTATCTTCAACCTGTTTTATAATATCAAGAATTAGTTCTTGATCCTTTGTTAAAACATTAATTGATTTTGTACTAGCTTCTGAATTGCCAAAAGAGTCGGAGGTTCCTAGTTCATCAAACTGTAGAGGTTTATCATTTTCAGATGAACCTATTTCATAATCTGTGACAGTTTCTTCTTCAGAAGTTTCTAAAAGTATTGCCTCTATTTTTTGAATTATTTGTTCATCGATTTTTAATTCTTGGAGTTTTTTATTTCTCTTGCAATATCTTGAGATGTGTTCTGTTTGGCCACACTTATAACAAGTAATTTGTCTTGAATTTTGAGGTTCAAACTTCTTTTGGAAAGGTTTTTTCTTGTAAAAATTAGGTTTTCTCTGATTGTAAGAATTTTGGGGTCTAGATTTTTTATAGAACTCAAGTTTGCCTAGTTTGTTGAAAGATTTTGTGTGAGGTTTTCTATAAGGTTTCGAACAAGATCCTTCACAGCCTTTCGAAATATTTGTCATGGGTATTTCAAATTGTTTACAAAAAGAACCTAGTTCTTGTCTAGTTCTTTTCATTTCCCATTTTAGATGTTTTTGGAGTTTTAAATCTTGACAGATTTTCAAACCTTCCTTTTGAGTAAAGCTAGCCAATTCCCCATAAGTTAAATGGTTATATGGGATTTGGTTTACCCCATAGACTTCTTTGATTTTGTTTCTAACCTTTTCTCCTAAAAGGGTTGGGAGTCCTGCAAGGAATTTCTCCTTCCAGAAAGGTTGGTTTGAGTCTTCTCTTAGCATAACTCTGGTTAGGAAAGTATTTTTGTAATATTGAAACTCAGAAAGTTTTTTACATCTAAGGTTAGATAAGAGTTCTGCATTTTTGTCTTTTAAGTGTGATGGATCACCTATGAAGTGCAAGCTAATTGTGTGTATTAGTGTTGCAACTGCATCAGGTATTGGGTTTCCTATTTCGTCGACGATAGGAATTCCTTCCTCTGTGGTTTGAATTGCGTTCAAAATTTCTAGGTGTTGAGAGGGTGCGAGATGGTAATCCCACCATCCTTTGAGTTGGCCTGAGAATCCTGCTATTAGTAGTTCAGCTATGGCTTTGTCAGGTGTGTTGGCTTGGGGTTTGTAAGCATTTGATGCCATTGTCATTTGTTGGAGGAGACTTAGGATGTTGCATTCGGACATACCATCTATCTATGTTCCATTCATAGACAGTATTGGCATTGAATTTGGATTGAGAGATGACATTAGGTCTATTTTCATTACCTAAGTCTAGGGTTGTGACCATGGCTAAAGGTTGCCCCTTCTGCCATTGAAGTTTGCACATGTTTTGTGGTTCGTGTTCGGTTTCGGAAACTTGGTCTAAAGTCGTAACTGTTTTGTCAAAGGTATCTTTAGCTATCATTAGTGTGGAGGTAGATGAATGTTCTATCTTACTGAGTTGTTCATGTAGGGCTTGGGTGAATTCTGATATGCCTTCCCTAAACAGTTTTTGGCTTGTTTTTGAGATTTGAAATGGTTTAAAAACTGGGTTTTTTAGTTTTGAATCAGTTGTCTCAATCAGAGGGACAGTGGAATTCTGTTGATGTTCCTCTATCTTAGTTAATTGTTTCGCAATTGTACTAAGATGGACATTTGTAAAATTATTTTGTTGAAGGATATTTTGAATATCCTTTTTCGAACTATCACTTGGGATTTTGAAAGGGGCAGCTTCTACTGGTTTTTCTAGGTGTGTTATTATGATTTGTCTTAAAGGTGGGTGTTCAGACTGAATTTTTAATCCAGTTGCCAAATCCCATTCTGCAGTTTTATTTCTTTTGGTTATGGGATTAACAAAACTTTGGTTTTGTTTGAAAGGGTAAGAAATTTGGTTTTGTGTTGCATAAATTTCAAACCATTCAAAAAATAAAATATGAGTTTTATTATCTGTATTTTTGGAAGCAAAAAAATCATTATGGAGAATAGTTTTATCAACTTCAAATGCCTTTTCTATGACGTTTAATTCATTAACAACATTTTCAGTTATAGCAGAAAAGGATGGCGAAGTTGGTGGAGAGATGTTTGGATGTTCCTCATTAGTGTTTTGAGGTGGAGTGTAGATTTGATGAGATATATTTGTGGAGTAATCAGCGTTTTGGAAAGAAGCACTTGGTATGCTAGAACATGAAAAACGTGGTTTTATATGGTTTTCAATTTTTTGAGGTAATTGTATGACTGAAGGAGGTCTGGATGAACCAGCGTCAGAATATCTAGCACTGGAAGATCTTGAAAAACTTAGTTTTACTCTACCGTCATTGTATTGTATGACTTCTTTTAGATTGTTGTTTGGTTTTGACTGTTCAAGAGACTGTGGTCTAACAACTCCTTCCAAAATCCATTCTTCAGGAAGATCAATATCTTTTAAAAGGATGGTTTTTGGAATGACAGTGTTTGCCTTTGTTAAATCAGTTTGTAAAAATAGAGTTTCGCCTTTTTTGTTTTCAATATTTTTTGTTGCCGTAAAGCCTGAAAATATTGCTTTGTAATGAACTCTGTAAATAATAGCTACAGGGATAGATCCTTCTACCATTTTGTAATTATGAGTTTTGATTTGTAACATGAGAGATTTTGTGATGTTTGAGTCTTTTAAAGATAATGAAAAATTTGGATAACATTCAAACCAAATTGGTCCTTGACATAGACTAGATTCAATTGTACTTATTATTGAATCTTGAAAGTTCAAGAACCTTGCATCTCGTAGGACACATAGGATTGAAGTGTTTAATCCTTCTCTTGTTAAAGGTTTGATACCTACTTGAACAAGACCTATATGTATGAAATTATAGTTCCTGTTAGCATGTTTTTGGAGAGTTTTAGGAGAAAGAAGATCTATTGTTTCAAAGGGGTTAGAAAGAGCAACATCTCTTTCTTCAGTTTTGATTATGTAATCCGTTTTTAATAGGTTTTTGAAAAGACTAGATTCATAGACCTGATCTTTTTTGATTTTTGGGATTTGCCAATTGTTTATAGATTTTTGGAAGTCTTCAATAGTAATTTCTTCACTATTGATAGGTTCCTTTTTTCCTGAGAAGTTTTGGGTAGAAGGAGTGGAAAAAGAAGAAGTTCTACAAAAGAGATTATCCAAATTTAAAATTTTGTCTTTTTATTTTGAAGAAACTTACAAGGATTCACTGCCCTTAAACGCATGTACGTCGGCTTAGACACGAGACTTACAACCCATAAACTATTATTCTTCAAGATAAACTTTCAAGATTTTAAATATTTATAACCAATTTTATATAACCTATTCCCCCCCCCCCAAGTCTGATACCAACAAGGAATTGAGGTTTAAGGGGTCACAATTTTAATGGACTCTGTAAAT
>NC_021164.2:21149689-21169406 GCF_000331145.2 Cicer arietinum | reverse complement strand
TTTATTACCCCCTCCCCCCCCCCCCCCCCAAGTCTGATACCACGAGAAGACTCAAACCAACCTTTCTGGAAGGAGAAATTCTTTGCAGGACTCCCAACCCTTTTAGGAGAAAAGTTTAGAAACAAAATCAAAGAAGTCTATGGAGTAAACCAAATCCCATATAACCATTTAACTTACGGGGAATTGGTTAGCTTTACTCAAAAGGAAGGTTTGAAAATCTGTCAAGATTTAAAACTCCAAAAACATCTAAAATGGGAAATGAAAAGAACTAGATATTTAAAATTTTGTCAAATATGGATAATCTCTTTTGTAGAACTTCTTCTTTTCCCACTCCTTCTACCCAAAACTTCTCAGGAAAAAAGGAACCTATCAATAGTGAAGAAATTACTATTGAAGACTTCAAAAAATCTATAAACTATTGGCAAATCCCAAAAATAAAAAAGATCAGGTCTATGAATCTAGTCTTTTCAAAAACCTATTAAAAACTGACTACATAATCAAAACTGAAGAAAGAGATGTTGCTCTTTCTAACCCCTTTGAAACAATAGATCTTCTTTCTCCTAAAATTCTCCAAAAACATGCTAACAGGAACTATAATTTCATACATATAGGTCTTGTTCAAGTAGATATCAAACCTTTAACAAGAGAAGGATTAAACACTTCAATCCTATGTGTCCTACGAGATGCAAGGTTCTTGAACTTTCAAGATTCAATAATAAGTACAATTGAATCTAGTCTATGTCAAGGACCAATTTGGTTTGAATGTTATCCAAATTTTCCATTATCTTTCAAAGACCCAAACATCACAAAATCTCTCATGTTACAAATCAAAACTCATAATTACAAAATGATAGAAGGATCTATCCCTGTAGCTATTATTTACAGAGTTCATTACAAAGTAATGTTTTCAGCCTTTACGGCAACAAAAAATATTGAAAACAAAAAAGGCGAAACTCTATTTTTACAAACTGATTATTGATGAGATTCCTTCTGCTTTCGGTGCCACGTTTGGATTCTAGTGTAAATGGCAGACAAGTGCCAGAAGCTTTTTCTTTTCAGAAAATATTCGTTTTTTTTTAAGTCTTGAATCGAATATGGGCTGGGTTCGAGACTTAATATGTTAACCTATTTTTGGTGAAGTCTAATTTTGGGCTTGACCCAATACATGACATGATTTTTTTTTGCTGGGCCAATAGTATTGGGCCGTTACATTTATTTTATGGGTAACAAGATGCCGAAACAGTCGTCTTCATTTTCATTTTCTATTTTAATGGTATCTTCTGAAGTGCTGTCTGAGGAATGTTTTGATGATTGTGCCTTACTTTTGAGAAGTTGGGCCATGATTTCAAAGTATTCCTCCTCGGATTTTGCCGCTGCTAGTTGTGTTTGGGCAAATGATTTTTGGGCCAAGAATTTAGTTGCCATTGGGTCTGGTTTCTTCATTCCTTGCCTTTGGAGCCATGTCGATACAACTTGTTTTTTGAAGCTTGTTGGAATAGATAATTTTGTCCACCATCTGACTTTGAATCTTCTCACGAGGATTGTTTGTGTTTCTTTTTGATTAATGTCAAAATACTAGGCTAATACCCATCGTAGAAAGAATTTTGTAGAGAATAACATTAGAGGGTGAAAAATGTTGGTTTGTAATGAGTTTTGTATAATTGGAAGCTTTCTTGGACTTCCGTTTTCAAGATATCTGGAATGGAGCCAAAGAATTTCCACCAATGAGCAAACCATTGAGGAATTTTGGAAGGCTCCACGGTTAGGTTAAAGAAAAATAGCCAAGTATGGCTAAATTTTTGGTTTTGAATGAGGAAAACGTTGTACCAGGCTTGTTGATAGTCCCAGTAATTAAAGGTCCTACAATGGTTTACTGAGTTTTGAAATCAAGTGGGAATTGTTTTGGTGTGTAAAGGTTTGATCCCTATTCTAAAGGTGGGATGATTTTGTGGATTTTGGCAGTTGAATAGGCTACTGGGACTTCTTTTGGATTGTCTTGAATTGTTACAGATCTTGTACATTCAAGAATAGATTTATAGTAAGGCTGGGGTTTTGATAAATCATATGGTTTGAAAAACCAACCTTCTGAAAAAATCTTTGAGATGACTAATTGAGGATTTCTATTTTAGAAATGATCCTCGATTGTCCAAATGTTTTGATAATCTATTTTGACAAAATATTCGGATTTTGGTTTAAACAAAGTAATTTCAGAATCATTTGAAATAATTTTTGAGGTTTCTCCTTGACAGAGTTTTGAAATTATTTTACAGGATGGTTCCTCCTGTAAAGGTTTTGAAATAATTTTTTGAGAAGGGGTTTTTGAAGATTCTCCCCTTTCCTTCCCCGTATAAGAAGGCAGTATTTGGAGGGATTCAATCTCTTGTTGGAGTTGGTGGAGTTTTGCAATTTTTTGGAGTTGAAGGTTTTCTTTAATTGAGTCTTTTATCTCCTGGAAATTGTCAGGACCAGCTATTTGTTGGCTTGCAAACCATTTTTGAATTGGGCTTTGAGCTTCATTTTCTCCATTGTTGAAGGTTTTCTTCAATTGAGTCTTTTATATATATATATATATATATATATATCCGCCTCCTAATTGTGAATAACGTGCTACCAATCGTGCTAATAGAAGACCGAAGAAAACATAAGGGTTAGCTCTACCACCTGCTTCCTATTTGCAATCAGGTACATGGCGTAAACTTCATCAATTTGATTTCAACAAATATATATGAATTTTGAGGGATAATTAGGATCAGTCATACCGTGGAAATTAACACAAAAGGACAACCATCAGTAACCGATAATTCAACTTATTTATCATAATTAGTAATCTAGGCTTTTTTTTTTTATCATTTTGGTGGAAAAATAGTAATTATTTTAGGATAGTGAATTTGATAATTATTTTAGGAGAGTGAATTTGATAATTGTTGTTAGTATAGTGAATTTGCTGGAACACGAATAAGGAACTCATCATAGGCATTGAACAAAAAAAAATCAAATATATATATATAATTCATATAGATTTAATAATTATATATATTTATATGCCTGATACCAAATCTGATACCAATCTAAGTTATAAAATCCATAAATCTAAGTTACGGGTCTGGTTATATATATTTATATACCTTTTGATATCTACCATGTTCTCAAAGGCAAGGATACGGCCTAGTATCAAATGAATACTTAAACATGGAAGAAATATCAAATTTTCATATCATATCAAGTTTAAATAAAACCAAGTCCATATTCTGAAGTAAAAAAACATGAATCCGATTATGGCATTAAAATTGGACTTCTATCATGCTTAAAAATGTGTAACAATATTTATAACAATATTTAAGATTAAGTATGGACTTCTTTATCAGATTATAGAAAAACCTGAAAAAAGGCACTGGAAGTTTAAGTATGTATAACAATATTTAGTTCTTCTACCATACTTAGTTAAATAGAATCTGATTATAGTAATATGTGTGTTTAATGGTATTAAATATTTTTTTTGAATTATATTACAATAGCAGATAAATTATCAATGTATTATTAATAAATAAACTATTTACCTATTTGAGCAAGTAACTAATTTATAACTGATTGTTGCGTTGATTTATTCTCGCTCATGGATTGTTAGAGACGATAGTCGACGAAGACGCGACAAATTAGCAGATCAGATTCATTTGACCAAATCTTCAATCGAGGTAAGGGGTGAGAGGAGGTTCAATGTTATGAGTATAAAATAACGTGGGATGAACGGAAATACCGTAATTCCCAAATATTCATCTGGGGCTTACTACGTACGGTTGAACCCTATTGAGTAATAATAATTAATTAATAATATATAAATGGTAATAGTGAGGACTAAAATATAATTTAGCAACCTATAGAATTGATGTGAATTTATTTATATCAAGATTGCATGTCGTCTGATTTTATGAATATTATGTTGATTGTTATTGTATGAATGATATGTACTGGCGTGTTCTCGCTACTTGATTGAAATTGTGATATCACTTGAATGTGCCACCTTTTTTTATCTTTTATTTTGTGATTGATAAGACTGGATTATGCATTGTGAGTAGTGTAATCCAAAATATTGGGATTTTATTGTGATTGACTGATAGACATATATAATGATGAATGTTGTGAAGTCAAACTGAAGCTTATTGAGTTGTGATTTTGGAGTTAGGACTATTTTGTCATCATATAGGGAGGGTCTGACAAACCTAGTGATTCAGGGAAGTACAACTGAATGAGGCTGATCATGGAGGGCTACAGTCGAACTGTAAGGTAAGACTGATAGACCTTGGGGGTACATCTAGGCAGGAATTCCTAAGTGGATTAGTGGGTTATTCCCTAAGGCCGGAAGCTACCGTGCAACACAAGAGTACCCCGACCGTCGCGTATATGTGTCTCGGGTTGAGTTGGGGGGATCTATGAGGACTTGGCCATTCATGAATTGTCCGACCACTCTTGTATTGGCATAATATCAAGCCTCCTAACCAAGTACTTCAGAGTAGAATGGTACCAATGTAAGAACATAAGTGCGCCTAAAAGTGGGGGTGAATTAGGTGTTTAGAAATTTTCTTGTTTTTAGAGATTAGTGTTTGATTTTTCTGATTTAAGATAGTTTATGGAAAAGATAAATGGCAGAAAAATAAAGAACACAAAGATATTATCCTGGTTCCCCTTATAACCAAGGGTACATCCAGTCGTCTTGCCCACCACAAGAGATTTTCCACTATTGTTAGAATAAGTACAAGTCCCACCCTAGGACCTTTGTTACAAACTCCTAACAATCACCCTAAGATAGCAAACCACTATCTTAGTTTACAAAACTTGAAAGAAAGAACACCACTTCCTCAATTTACAACACTTGAAGAAAGTACACCACTGTCTTCAATTTACAACACTTGAATGGTTTAGAAATATTGATTTTAACTTAGATCAATATGATATAATAGGTGATGTACAATGATAACAATCCAATATAATTTCAAGTGCACTAGAGAACTTTTCTCAATGATATGAAAATGTAAAATCTGTACTTGAAATATAAAAGTGAAACTTTGAATAAATCAAAATATTTTAGAAAGTTTGTTCAAGGTTTGGTTGTAGGATTGGTTATGTTTGATCTGAAGTTATGGTGTATTTATACTCCATAAACATCTCTTCAGATTTGTGGCCATTGATCCAAGAGGTTTGATGAAGAAATGCAATGATCTGGAACCATTTGAGAATTGAAAAATTGCATTGTTTCCAGGTGTATTCGACTACAACTTGTGTGTAGTCGAATACACATCATTTTAACGTTCAATTTTATTTGAATTTTGAAGCTTGTATTCGAATACAGATGTTTGAAGATGTTCAGATTTAGCTACTAACTTGTCTGTATTCGACTACAACATGTTGTATTCGAATACAACATTGTATTTTGCCAAAAATATTATTTTCAAACATTATTTATATATTTTTACTTTTTGAAAATCCTTTTGATGCATATGCTAAAATGAAAGGTTCTCATGTGCATTTGGAATATACGAATATTAGATTGCATCATGTACATTTACATTATAAAACTTCTAGCATATTTGACCATAGTTGTCTTTGATGTTTGACTTCTTTTTGAGCTTGCAACTTGATCACTTTCCTTGGTCTTTGTTTTCATCAAAAACATGTATTTTACAACCAAATGATGAAGTATAGAGTATAGGACATGCATAGCATTTCATCGTTGCGAATGTCTTATTGTAATTGAATTTGATGAATCATCGATATTATACACTTGAATGCTTATGAGGTTGTGATAATTTGATTGCTTGGGTGTTCTCCTCGTGTATTTTATACTGTGTCATAATTTCAAACTCATTATTCGTTGTTTGTGTTTGGCGTTTGCGATAGACGTAGACGAGCTGCGAGCTACAGGTGAAGACTAATACTCTTGAAGTGTAGGAAGCCGTCTTATCTTGAAGACTTTTACTATTTATCTTTTGTTAATGTTATTTTGAACATATTTTATTCTTGGGGATTCCTGCTCTGATAGTGACATCGGGTTGAGACCGTATTAGCATTTGTCATTAAACTTATGTATGTGTACTTCAAAAAGTATTTGTTGTCTGATATTATGATTTTGATGTCATTAATTTTGATAGAAATTTTGGAGTGCTGTGATATGTTCACGATTGTGTGATACTCTTTACCTAAAAAAAAAAAGAGAAAATGTTTGGAAGTTTATATTTATTCATTAATTTAAAAATAATTTCATTGTTTTGAAAATTAGGAAATTATAATTAATTTTTTTTCTTGGGGTTTAGGGTGTCACATTAGTGGTATCAGAGCAGGTTTTCCAATCAGACCGTAAATGTCTTATGTGTTCGCTATGTTTCATTGTGTACTGTGTTATGTGTTTTGTGGTTATGGTCATTATTGTGTTAGTGCTGTAGAACTAAGTTAGTTTCTCACTCTCCTAAGTGTCTCACTATACTAGATTAGCTTATCTGATTGATGTAGGTAGTGATGGCTAGTGGAAGGAATGACGCTGCAATCGTTGAGGCTCTAGAGTTTATGTCAGGAGTTACAGTGCAGGCTCTTCAAGCTTTGGTTGAATCTCAAGCTACTGCACAAGCCTCTATGCAAGCTGCTATTCAAGCTGCACAGGTTGCTGCTCAAGCTGTTGCTCAAGTGGCTACCTATAGTGGTGGCCAAGGAAATATGCAAATAAATGAGTTGATGGTGATGGATCGATTCCATAAGGATAACCCTTCATCGTTCGAAGGTCACTATTATCCTGATGGAGCTTAAAAGTGGTTGCAAGAGGTTGAGAAAATTTTCAGAAGAGTGGCATGTCCTGAAGGTCAAAAAGTGCATTTCGGAACCTTCATGTTGACATAAGAAGCTAAACATTGGTGGGATAATGTGTGCTAGCGTTTAGATAATGCAGGGACTGCAATTACTTGGGCTGTATTCAAGAACATGTTCCTAGTTAAGTATTTCCCTGAAGACATCCGTAATAGGAAGGAAATTGAATTTGTTAAATTGGAACAGGGGAATATGTCAGTAGCATAGTATGCTGCTAAGTTTGAGGAGTTATCTAGGTACTATCCACTCTATGTTGGAGAGGCAGGAGAAAAGTCTAAGTGTATCAAGTTTGGAATGGGACTTTGGCCAGAGATCAAGAAACAGGTTGGAATGCAAGAGATCCGCGACTTTCCTACCCTAGTGAATAAGAGTAGGATTTATGATGAGGATAGTATTGCTGAAAAGGCACATTACCGAAACGCTGGAACCATGAAGGACAAGAGGCCTATGGATCATAATAGAGGAAAACCTTACTCTTTTCCTCCTAGTAAATCTGGAAGTCGTCTTAATAATCAACAATACAGTTTTTCAGCTGGAAAAGGAGCTAGTAGTGGTAACGGAAAAGGAAATGGAAACAATTATAGTTATGGGGGTGGTAGAGGAAACCCCAATGGACGAGGAGTTAGTAACAGAAATAGTAACGAGATGAGTCAAGTCTCGAGCAACAACAATGGTAATAATGGTCACATGGCATATGAATATAGAGATGCTAGAATTACTTATTTTAATTGTCAACAACAAGGCCACATCAGCACCACATGCCTCTACCCAAGGAAGACTCCACAACTTGGAAACCAGAGTTCCCAAGCCAATCGACTTAAATCCAATAGAAGAGTTTTTGCTCTCAGTGGTGCAGGAGCGTATGAGAAAGGCAACTTGATCCAAGGTACAGGTCTCCTAAGTGATACTTTTTTATTTGTGGTATTTGATTGTGGTGCCACTCATTCCTTTGTGTCTCTTGACTGTGTTAAACGTTTAGGTCTACCTGTATCTCGTTTGCAGTATGATTTAATTGTGAATACCCCAACTAGTGATTATGTTGATACCTCTAGTGTTTGTCTTGACATTTCTATCCATGTGTGTGGAAGGGATTTCCGAGTTGACTTAGTGTGTTTACCTTTGCGTCTGGTTGATGTGATTCTTGGTATGGATTGGCTATCTACCAATCGTGTCCATGTAGACTTTTTTAGTAAAACCATTGAATTTATGGAGTCAGAAGAGAGAGATAAGCCTAACAATATATCCGCCAACCAAGTGAAGGCACTCTTGAAAGAAGATGCCCAGTTATACATGATCCTAGCCTCATTGGAACTTGAAGAAAAAGTGGTAATACGAGATGTTCCTATTGTGTGTGAATTCCCTGAAGATGTCACTAGTTTATCACCAGAGCGTGAGATTGAGTTTAGCATTGACCTCATACCAGGTACTGGACCCATATCCATGGCACTGTATAGAATGTCTCCCTTAGAAATGTCTGAGCTTAAGAAGCAATTGGAAGAGCTTTTAGATAAACAATTTATAAGGCCTAGTGTGTCACCATGGGGTGCACCTGTGTTGTTGGTTAAGAAGAAGGATGGCTGTATGAGGATGTGTGTGGATTACCGCCAATTTAATAAAGTGACAATTAAGAATAAGTATCCCTACCTAGGATAGATGACCGTATGGACCAATTGAGAGGATCTTGTGTGTTTAGTAAGATTGACTTTAGATCACGTTACCATCAGATCCAAGTAAAGTCTTCTGACATCCCCAAAACCGCCTTTAGGACCCGTTATGGCCATTATGAGTATTTGGTTATGCCTTTTGGTGTGACTAATGCACCAGCAGTGTTTGTGGATTATATTAATCGGATCTTTCATCCTTACCTAGACTCATTTGTGGTTGTGTTTATAGATGATATCTTAGTGTACTCTAAGACTAAGGAAGAGCATGGTGAACATTTAAGGATAGTCTTGAAAACCCTTAAGGAGAAACAATTATTTGTCAAGTTGTCTAAGTGTGAATTTTGGTTAGCGGAAGTAAGTTTCCTAGGACATATAATTTCAAAAGGTGGAATAGCTGTTGATCCTGCCAAGGTGGAGAGTGTCTTAGAATGGAAAGCACCTAAGTCAGTGACTGAGATTAGGAGTTTCCTAGGATTGGTAGGTTATTATCGTAGGTTCATAGAAGGATTCTCCAAGGTGGCCTTACCTTTAACTAAGTTGACCCGAAAAGGGAATTGTTCGTGTGGGATACCCATTGTGAGAATAGTTTCCAAGAGCTTAAGAAACGAAACGATTGACCTCTGCACCGATCTTAGTGTTACCTAACCTGAGTGACCCCTTTGTAATATATTGTGACGCGTGTGGTTCAGGATTAGGTGGAGTACTTATGCAGGATGAGAAGGTGGTAGCATATGCTTCCAGGCAACTTAAGATTCATGAGATGAACTACCCTACCCATGACCTAGAACTAGCAACAGTTGTTTTTGTACTTAAGATGCGGAGACATTATTTATATGGATCTAGATTTGAGGTTTTTAGTGACCATAAGAGCCTTAAGTATCTTTTTGACCAGAAGGAGTTGAACATGAGACAACATAGGTGGATGGAATTTCTTAAAGATTTTGATTTTGAGCTTAACTATCACCCTGGGAAGGCCAATGTAGTGGCTGATGCCTTGAGTAGGAAGACTTTGAGTGTGTCTGCTTTAATGGTTAAGCATAATGAGTTGTTGGAACAGTTTAGAGACCTTAGTTTTGTTTGTGAAGTAACACCAGAAAGCAGTAAATTAGGAATGTTGAAGGTAACTAGTGGACTATTAGAAGAGATTGAAAAGAATCAGAAATTAGATTTATACCTTTTGGATAAGTTACAATCGATTGACCAAGGGAGAGAACCTGATGTTAAAATAGGTGTGGATCGAATTTTGAGATTTAAGGAGAGAATTTGTGTTCCCGATGTAGAGGAGTTAAGAAAGATGATCTTAGAGGAAGGAAATAGGAGTTGTCTAAGCATTCACCCTGGAGCCACAAAAATGTATAAGGACCTCAAGAAGATATTTTGGTGGCCTAAAATGAAAAAAGATGTTGTTGAGTTTGTGTATGCTTGTTTGACCTGTCAAAAGTCTAAGGTAGAACACCAGAAACCTTCAGGCTTGATGCAACATTTGAGTATTCCTGAATGGAAGTGGGATAGCATCTCTATGGACTTTGTTGTAGGCTTACCTCGAACTCCAAAATGGTATGATAATATTTGGGTTATTGTGGATAGATTAACTAAATCTGCTCACTTTATTCCGATAAACATAACTTATTCTATGGAAAGGTTAGCTGAAATATACATAAAGGAAATTGTGAAGTTGCATGGAATCCCATCAAGTATAGTCTTATAAAGAGACCCTAGGTTTACCTCTAAGTTTTGGCAAGGTTTACAGAGTGCTTTAGGTACGAACCTTAGGATGAGTTCAACATACCACCCACAAACAGATGGTCAGACTGAGCGAACCAATCAATCCCTAGAAGACTTGTTGAGAGCTTGTGTGTTGGAACAAAATGGAAGTTGGGATAGCTTTTTGCCACTTATAGAGTTTACCTATAACAATAGTTTCCACTCTAGCATTGGAATGACCCCTTTTGAAGCGTTGTATGGGAGAAGGTGTAGGACCCCTCTATGTTGGTTTGAGACGGGCGATAACCTTGTGTTAGGACCTGAGATTGTTCAACAGACTACCAATAAAGTAAAAATGATTCAGAAAAAGATGAGAGCGTCTCAAAGTAGGCAAAAAAGTTATCATGATAAAAGAAGAAAAAACCTCGAATTTCAAGAAGGTGATCATGTATTTCTGAGAGTTACTCCAACAACTGGGGTTGGTCGGGCATTAAAAATGCGAAAGCTTACTCCTCAGTTTATAGGACGTTACCAAATCCTTAAACGTGTTGGTAACGTCACATATCAGATCGCGTTGCCTCCATCTCTTTCTAATCTTCATAGTGTTTTTCACGTGTCTTAACTTCGCAAGTACATTTTCGATCCTTCACATGTGATTGAGTCAGACAAGGCCCAAATAAATAAGAATCTAACTTTTGAGACCTTACTGTTACAGATCGAGGATCGAAAGATCAAGAAATTAAGGGGTAAGACGATTTCATTGGTTAAGGTTGTCTGTGGAGGTACTATAGGTGAAAGTGCTACGTGGGAAGTTGAATGTCAAATGCGTGATTCGTATCCGGAGCTGTTTTCGTCAGGTAAATTTCGAGAACGAAATTTTTTTTCGGGGGGAGAAATGTAACACCCCAATTTTTTAATTAATTAGGATGAGTCATACCGTGGAAATTGACACACAAGAACAACTTTCAGTAACCTATAATTCAACTTGATTATCATGTTTAGTAATCTAGGCTATTTTATTTTTAGAATTCTGGTGGAAAGATGGTAATTATTTTAAGATAGTGAATTTGATAATTATTTTAGGAGAATGAATTTGATAATTGTTGTCAGGATAGTGAATTTGCTGGAACACGAATAAGGAACTCGTCATAGGCATCGAACAAAAAAAATCAAATATATATATATATATATATATATATATATATATATATATATATATATATAACATACAATCGAATGTTCATAGATGTCTCAATTGCGATATTGCAGGAAATCTAAATCCGCCTCTCTCCATTATATATATATATATATATATATATATATAATTCATATAGATTTAATAATTATATATATTTATAAGCCTGATACCAAGTCTGATACTAATCTAAGTTATAAAATCCATAAATCTAAGTTACGGGTCTGGTTATATATATATATAGTTATATATATATATACCTTTTGATATCTACCATGTTCTCAAAAGCAAGGATACGGCCTAGTATCAAATGAATACTTAAACATGGAAGAAATATCAAGTTTTCTGATCATATAAAGTTTAAATAAAACCAAGTCCATATTCGGAAGAAAAAAAACTGCATCCAATTATAGCATTAAAATTGGACTTCTATCATGCTTAAAAATGTGTAACAATATTTATAACAATATTTAAGTTTAAATATGGACTACTTTTCCAGATTATAGAAAAATCCTGAAAAGAGGCACCGGAAGTTTAAGTATGTATAACAATATTTAGTTCTTCTATCATACTTAGTTAAATAGAATCTGATTATAGTAATATGTGTGTTTAATGGCAAGTAACTAATTTGTAACTGATTATTGCGTTGATTTATTCTCGCTCATGGATTGTTAGAGACGACAGTCGACGAAGATGCGACAAATTAGCAGATCAAATTCATTTGGCGAAATCTTCAATCGAGGTAAGGCACTACAAGAAAAAAATGATTTTGCGGCGGTTAAAAAGGGGTTTTGCGGCGGTTACAACCGCCGCAATTTGATGATTGCGACAGTTTTTCAACCGTCGCAGATTCGTGCGTCGCGAGAGTGTTTTGCGACAGTTGCAAAAACCGTCGTTCCAACTGCCGCAAAGTATTGCGACAGTTCGAACCGCCTCCAATAGGGTCTTTAATTGCATCTATATTTTAGTCTAGGAAGGTATTGCGACGGTTAGAAACCGCCGCTATGTATTTTTTGTGACAGTTACAAACCGCCGCAAACTTAGTTCTTTTTTTTTTTTTGCTTTTTTTTTTTTTTTTTTTTTTTTTTTTGCTTTTTTTTTTTTTTGCTTTTTTTTTGTTTTTTCGTTTTTCATTAATTTAATTGAAATAAAAAATATTCATAAATCTCATTCATATAACTAAAATACACATATTTAAAATTATAAATAAACCTCGTCCATATAATATATTCAAAAGTAACAATCTTACATTAAATTTAATTAAAACAATAAATAAATTAGTTTAAATATTCAAAAACTAAAATATTAACAAGGCTGAACATGCAAAACAACAACATCGAACTCAATTCATAAATCATCTAGATAGTCCCTAATGATGTTCCATTATTAGACCGACAATTAGAATTCGAAGAACGTCTTCTATCTCTTCGTAATTCCGAGTATATGTTGCCTGAAAAAACATATAAGTATATATATTAAATTCAACTTCACTTTTTGATACATAATCAATAATTTAATATTAACATCCAACTAATTAAAATTCAAACAAGATCAAAGACTCAAAATCAAAACATGCAAATATCGAACTAATTCCCTGATTTAATAGTGGTAATAAACAAATCAAATAGAAGATTAAATGAAAATAGGGCCACTAATCTCATGGTAAACACTATCAAATTAGTCAACACATGCGAAGTAAACTTACTCAAATCAAGTGTTCAAAACAGAATACAACTAAGACTCAAAACTCTAATAAAAAGAGTATATAAAAGAAAATTAGCTATAACAAAAAAGAATGACAAATTAATGCTGTAAATTTGATTTGACAAAGGGAACTGAATTAACAATGAATTAATAATAAACAATGCTAATGATGTTAGAATCATTGTGACAAATTGATTAAGAGCAATGTGTACACAAGGTAGCAAGTTAGTGTCCAAGTAATGATAAAAGGCATATCATTCCATTATGTAAAACCAACTTTCAAATCAAAATCTTGAGTCTTGGCATCTTATTTCAATACTTTCTACTATCAATGCTTTCCAACATATTACAGAGATTGAATCTACAATTTTGTCATTAAGCCATTATATCTCATAAACAAACATGTTAAGTTGACATGGTAACAAAATAACTCTACAATCAAGAATACACTAACACAATAGAAAATATAGAGAAACCAAATTACATCAAGTATTATATATATATATAAAAGTATAATTACAATATAAACGAAAATTACAACAAAGTAAATCAAGCAAGCATTGTGCTGAACATAAATTAATAGAAGGGAAACATTAGCATTTAACAAAAGTGAGTGTAAATGAAAAACTCAGACCTTATTAAGACAAATACAACATCTAAGACTTAACTCAATACAAAATCAATATCAATTGATATGTAGGAATCTCAATACAACATATTTAAAGAAAGCAACAGCCAATAAAGTATAGAGAGATAGATTGCCAAACAAAAGTTGTTTGAAAATAAATCTAAAAGTCTAAACTGAGCTTCAGATATAACAAGCTTCGCATAAGGAAACTGATTTGAGATTACGTGGGAAACTGATTTGGGAAATTTGGGGGTTTTACGACGCACAGGAAAGAGAAATAAGAACACGAGGCAAACATTGAAATGAGAAAAGCATAAGCACAACTCAAGAATCCAACAAACATTAGGCGCATGGAACTATAGGTTATTTTCAAACTCCCAACTAGTATGATCCCAAATATTCCCAAAACTGCCAGTAGTAATCCAAACATTCTCACCTTATCAAATGACAATATACAATAGCATATATCAGTACACAAACTAAAAAGTTGTTCCAATTGAATTAACAGTTGTAACCAACACATTATTATGTGATATAAGAGGTGTTCCAAACAACAAGCAGATCAAGCAGTTCAAAAGAGATTAAATATATGGCAATCTTGAGAACATTTATGTTGATCCCTTTACGATAATTCTCTTAAATTTGGGTCTATTATTCACAACAGAATAAAGAGTTAATAGTCAAAGGATAAATATCAAATTATTCTATGGTCAATTTTTTAGTTAAAAAAAAATCAATTTATGAAACTTACATTAGGGATACAAATAGCCCAAAAGCATATATGTTCCCTAAAAATAAACAAGCATATATCATGAATCTCTAAACAATACCCAATTCAGCACAAACAAGCTAAACCCCTCGATTTATGGTTTATTAAATCAGGTATTTGATAATGAAATTTGAGATGTTTTTTCGACCTCCCTCTCTATGCACTTTTGCTAAATGTTTTATCTATCTAAATTTGTATTGTGCACCTCAACCTCTCATTACCAATGATTGACCTTGACACGCATTAGAACGGCTAAGACACCAAAACGTTTTTATTTTGGCGTAAACCGTGTCGTTTCTAAATCTTCAATGCCTAAAAAATATCTAATCTTACCTAAGCCAATCATTGCAAATTGTTTCATGATAATAACATTAAACACTTGAAACATCAACTCACCATTACCAATGTATACAAAACTAACCCACACACCAACATATTCTAAATATGGGGAAAATGATAGGTTGTAAAACTGATCTGTCTGGTTAAAATTTGGGATTGTATATAATTTGTATCTCTAATCTTAGTTAGCATAACTTGTAAGCTCACCTATTATTCATAGTGATCAATGTGTTTAGAAGAGAACACAAATTGATAAATGAATGCAAATGAAAATACCAAATCGCATAAAAGAAAACATAAATGGAAGAGAATATAAATATCAGAAAACAGAAAATAAGTTGCAATAGATACAATTAATAGAAAACTGAAAGTACCTCGTCGTTTGGTAACACTACATGCGACGGTTCTCCTCTTGTTTCACATAATTGGCATTTGAAGCAAAAAAATCAGCACCAATTAGAACAGTGTAATCAAAACACTAACAACGAAAAGGAAATCCTACCATAGGTTGCAACAAACGGAGATGGAATTGAAAGGTAAGAAGAGATAAAAGTGAAATTGTGAGAGCAAGGATATTTGGGGTAGATTGAGATTTTAGGGATTTGAGAGATTTGAGGGAAGCAATTCAGAACGCGAAAATTTGGAAATCACAATTTTGAAGAAAATTTCTTGTAAGTTAGGTGTCGCAAATCCAAATCCCAGTCCCAAGTCCTAACCAAAACATTAAAAGTCTATAATACAAAAACACCATAGGTCTTTACACCATGTTCCTCATCTTATCATAAACATGATAAACCCTTTGTAATGAAGAAAATCATATTGTAAACAAGAACACAAATAAAATGCCCAGATAATGAGATTCACTATCAACCAACACCAAGCATTCGATCGCATAAAAGATAAATGGCATGAAGCTTACCGCAGAGAAGAGAGATTGCTTCAATTCCAGAAATGGAGAGATCAAACTTCCGCATAGATGGGGAGATCGAGGGATTTGGGAAATTTGAAGGAAACAAATTTGAGAGAAAAGGGTTTTTGGTTTTGGGAGAAAAGGGTTTTTGGTTTTGGGAGAAAAGGGTCGCAGAGATATGAGAAGAAATTTAGAGAGCGGGACTTGCAAAAATTGGGACGCGGGATTGGAAAAAAGTAGCGCCTCTTGGTTTTGCTTAGCAATGTTGCGACGGTTGTTTAACACCGTAGCAGGAAGTGTAGTAAAGAGAGAACGGCGACGTTTGTTTGGCACCCGTCGCAATGCATGCGTCGCAAAACTCAAAATTTCTTGTAGTGAGGGGTGAGAGGAGGTTTGATGTTATGAGTATAAAATAACGTGGGATGAACGAGAATACCATAACTCCCAGATATTTATCTGGGGCTTACTACGTATGGTTGAACCCTATTGAGTAATAATAATATATAAATGGTAATAGTGAGAACTAAAATATAATTTAGCAACCTATAGAATTGCCGTGAATTTATTTATATCAAGATTGTATGCCGTCTGATTTTATGAATATTATGTTGATTGTTATTGTATAAATGATATGTACTGGCATGTTCTTGCTACTTGATTGAAATTGTTATATCACTTGAATGTGCCACATGTTTGATCTTTTATTTTGTGATTGATAAGACTAGATTATGCATTGTGAGTAGTGTAAACCAAAATATTGGGATTTTATTGTGATTGACTGATATACATATATAATGATGAATGTTGTGAAGTCAAACTGAAACTTATTGAGTTGTGATTTTGGAGTTAGGACTATTTTGTCATCATATAGGGAGGGTCTGACAAACCTAGTGATTCGGGGAAATACAACTAAATGAGCCTGATTATGGAGGGCTACAGTCGAACTGTAAGGTAAGACTGATAGACCTTGGGGGTACATCTAGGCAGGAATTCCTAAGTGGATTAGTGGGTTATTCCCTAAGGCCGGGAGCTACCGTGCAACACAAGAGTACCCCGACCGTCGCGTATATGTGTCTCGGGTTGAGTTGAGGGGATCTATGAGGACTTGGCCATTAATGAATTGTCTGTCCACTCTTGTAGTGGCATAGTACATGCCTCCTAAACAAGTACTTAAGAGTAGAATGGTACCAAATGATGAAGTATAGAGTATAAGACATGCATAACATTTCATCCTTGCGACTGTCTTATTGTAATTGAATTTGATGAACCATCGATATTATACACTTGAATGATTATGAGGTTGTGATAATTTGATTGCTTGCGTGTTCTCCTCGTGTATTTTATACTATGACATAATTTCGAAACTCACCATTCGTTGTTTGTGTTTGGCGTTTGCGATGGACGCAAATGAGCTGCAAGCTGCAGGTGAAGACTAATACACTTGAAGTGTAGGAAGCCGTCTTATCTTGAAGACTTTTACTATTTATCTTTTGTTAACGTTATTTTGAACATATTTTATTCTTGGAGATTCCCGCTCTAATAGTGACATCGGGTTGGGACCATATTTACATTTATCATTAAACTTATGTATGTGTACTTCAAAAAGGATTTTGTTGTCCGATATTATGATTTTGATGTCATCAAACTAATTAAGTTTGATGGAAATTTTGGAGTGTTGTGATATCTTCACGATTGCGTGATACTCTTTACCTAAAAAAAATGTTTGAAAGTTTATATTTATTCATTTATTTAAAAATAATTCCATTGTTTTGAAAATAACGAAATTATAATTAATTTTTCTTTCTTGGGGTTTAGGGTGTCACAATGTGAGGTCTGGAAGCGGTAACGTAAAGTAGGGATCGTATCATTCCTCACTAGGTTTTTTTGTCAACTTTTTGGCTTGAATCATCTTTTTCAAGAGAACACGTAGGGTGCATTGATGTAGCCATAGGTTTCAATCACTCATCTTAAACTTCTTAGTTTGATGAATGTATATACCTTTTTGACTTTGCTGAATTTGTATCTCTAAGAAGAACTTAAGGTCACCCATCATACTCATTTGAAATTCGCACTGCATTAATTTAGAAAATTATTGGCAAAGAGTTCCATTAGTAGATCCAAAAATAATGTCGTCAACATAAATTTGAAGAATAAGAATGTCATCTTCTATTAATTTTCTAAAAAGTGTATTATCTACTTGTCCTCTTTCAAAGTTATTTTTAAGCCTGAAGTTACTAAGTCTATCATATCATGCCCTAGGTGCTTGTTTTAGACCATACACATATTTTCTATGTTTAAAAACATGATTTGGAAATTCAGAACTTTCAAAACCTAGGGGTTGTTTAACGTTGACTTCTTCACTTATATAACCATTTAGAAAGCACTTTTAACATCCATTTGAAATAATGTAATGTTATTATTTGCATCAAAAGAAAGTAGGATACAAATAACTTATAACCTGACCATTGGAGAAAATGTCTCAGTGTAATAAATGCCCTCTTGCTGGCTATAGCCTTGTGCGACAAGTCTTACCTTGTTTCTGACCACTTCACCTTTTTCATTTAGCTTGTTTATGAAAATCCACTTGGTTCCAATAATGTTCTTCTATGGTATAGGGACTAGATACCAAACATCATTCCTCTCAAATTCATTTAACTCTTTTTGCTTTGCAAGAATCCATCCATCATTTTCCAATGCTTCATCAATAGAGGTAGACTCAGTTGATGAGAGTAAGCCAAACAAACTGGTATCTTTAAGTGATGATCTGGTCCTCAAAGAATCAGTTGTACTTCCAATGATTAGAGTTTCAGGATGAGATGATTGATGCTTCCATCCAGTTCTTTCTTTTGACTTATCTTGAGTATTTCTGACTTGATCAGATTCATCCTTTGAAGATTTGTCATATTCTTCTGATTTGCTTGTACCCTTTGATTTTTCAAGTTCTTCTGGTTTGTGTAAGACCCATAATTTTAAAGTACCATTTATGTATTTTTGGTGTATTTTAGATTTTGGCTCAGAGGCTTTTTAGCCAAAGTAATGATATTTTGGAGTTTTTATAATCAAAAAGATATTTTGATGCCGATTAGAATTTCTCGTCGATAAATAAATTGAATTAAGTGCGGTGAATCCTGTACGGAGAATTTAATGCGTTACGGATGAAATGGCAATTTAACAAATATCTAGATATTTCGAGATATTTGTTAAGTTATATTTATTATGTATATATGTGTTTGTTTGGGGGGGAAAAGAAAGGAGAACTAGAAGGAAGGAAAAGGAAAAGAAAAGAGTATATAAAGGAAAGAAGGAAAAAGGAAGAAAGGAAAAACAAAGGAAAGAAAAAGAAAGGAAGGAAAATTCGAATTTTCCATCTTCTTCCTCTGAGCAACCGTGACTTATTTTTCCTCCTTCTCCCGTTTTCATTTTCGTCGCTTTCTTTTCTTCAAAACTAGTGACCCAAGGTTGGGTGAGAGTTAGAACAAGGATTTCGCAACTCCACTCTTCCTCTTTGATTCGAAAACGAAGAAAAACGGTATTTGAGATCCAAACACAAACCCCTCCGTTTCTTCTAGATCCAAGCTTCACTTCGCGAAGAGTTAGAAGGGAAAGTTGCTCACCACCACGCTACGGTGCTAGTGAACTAATTTGGAAGCGGCGTTGCGAGCGGAGATTTTACCGGAATTACTCGCGGTACCGGAAAACCACGTTGAAGCTAACGTTAAGGTAAGGGCTCCTTCCAAACTTCTAGTTGCATTAGGGACTTATCTGTGGTTGTGTGGGAAGAAATTTGTTAGGGTTTAATGTATCGATTTGGGGAAAAACGAAACTAGTGCGTTATGGGTAAAACCTTAGAGTTAGGTTTTGGTTATATGGATGAATGTTCTGTGTTAAATGAACCTAAAATCACTGGTGTATGATTATGAGTAAATGAAATTTGATGTATCTGGGTGTTATGTTG
>NC_021164.2:21145722-21148406 GCF_000331145.2 Cicer arietinum | reverse complement strand
AAAAACCTTCACCCCAATCGATTGGCTTAGTGAAAATCCTCAGTTTGAGTTAGATGATTGATTACTCATCAACTTATCCATGTCTTGATTTGTTATGTGTTAATTAGGAGATTGAGAACTTCATTTTACTTTCATTTTTAATCGGCAAAGTATTGTATAAACTTTTCGCATATTGGAAATCCTGTTAAGGTGCATGCTTAGTTGAAAAGTTATTTTGAGCATTTAAAAACTTATTTGCTATGTGTTAACTGTTATTTTTTTGGTTGGTGACCCTTTACAACTATTGTGGAAATCTAGGCTTTGCCCTCAGATGAGAGTCAGGACGGTCCTACCGGTTCGTACCCTACGGACGGGAATGGAGATGGGAACGCGTGACTGCAGTTACGTTAGGAGGATCTCACGGGGCGCGTGGAGATACTCAGGGTGTATAGCTTTTTGGTAGGATGATCAGATTAGGATGATGTATAGGGACTAGGTGTCCTTCTTTTTGGTTTGGAGTATTTTTAGTTTGGAAAACTGTACTTATACTAATATTGTCAGTTTGACATCTCATTTGAATGGGTTCCATGTACCATTTGTTGCTGTGTAAATGGTTTGGATTTATAATTGGAGAAACTTTTCCGCTGTTTGTAAATTATAATGACTCAATTATTTATCAAAAGGTGTTACCTCATTTATTTCTCTGTTTTACTTTAAGTTCTTTTAAAAAAAAAATATATACCCTCGCTTTGAAAAACGGGGTGTTACATTGTCTACATCTGTTTCCTTAGGTTTTGGTAAACCTGCACCATCATCATCTTGCTTTGACTTTTCAAGGTCAAGTTGTTTGTCATTAATTTTAACATGTATGGATTCTTCCACAATATGAGTTTCCCTATTCGACACTCTATAAGCCTTGGATCTTTCAGAGTGTCGAATGAAGGTACACTTTTAAGATCTAGAATCAAATTTACCAAGGTTGTCCTTAGTGTTCAACATATAACAAGTACAACTAAATTGTTTAAAATAAGAGATGTTAGGCTTTTTACCTTTCCACAATTCATATGGTGTTTTATTAAAAATAGATCTAATATTAACTTTATTTTGTATATAATATGAAATATTAATTGCTTCAGCCCAAAAGTGTTTTGCAACATTCATATCATTTAACATGATTCTGGCCATTTCTTGGAGTGATCTATTCTTTCTTTCTACAACTCCATTTTGTTGGAGTATTCTAGGAGAGGAGAAGTTGTGAGAGATTCCACTTTCATCAGAAAAACTTTGAAAGAACTTGTTTTCAAATTCTCCGTCATGATCACTTCTAATAATTACAATCTTAAGACCCTTTTCATTCATAATTTGTTTGCAAAACGTGATAAACACTTTGTGGGATTCAACCTTACTTCTTAAATTTTTTACCCATGTCCACCTAGTGTAATCATCTTCTATAATAAAGCCATATTTCTTTCCACTTAGAGAGGGCTGTTTTCACTGGCCCAAAAAGATCTATATGTAAGAGCTAAAGGGGCTTTGAGGTAGAGACTGAGTTCTTAGGGGTAAAGGAGTTTTTTTGTTTGTTTTCCTATTTGACAAGCTTCACACATAATTTCAATTTTGTAACTAAGCTTAGGTAGACCTCTAACTAGTTGAAGTTTATTCAGTTTTGAAATTAATCTAAGGTTTGCATTACCTAATCTTTTTAACCAAATTAGTTTCTCTTCATTTACTGACATAAGACACTTAACCTCTTGTTTCTCTAGACTAAACAGATGTATCTTATAAATGTTGTTTTGCCTTTGACTTGTAAAGAATACATATTCATCCTTTTGAATAATTGTCTTTCATGTTTTTTGATTCAATATAATATCATAATTATTATCACTTAACTGACTAATACTTAATAGTTTATGCTTAAGACCTTTAACAAACAAGACATCTTTAATAGAAAGGGAAGTACCATTACCAACTATACCTTGACCAATGATCTGCCTTTTTGCTTTCCTCCAAAAGTCAGTGTACCTCCTTTGCTCAAAGTTAGTTCTTGGAACAAAGACTTTTCTCCTGTCATATGTCGCGAGCATCCACTGTCTAGGTACCATGATCGGTGTTTTAACTTGATTGTTGAGGACATCTGCGACTAAGATAATTTTGTTCTTAGGTACCCAAATTTGGTTGCGTCTTGATTTGTTAGTCTTGAAAGGTTTCTTGTCTTTCCTTGTATTTAACATGGGACAAGATAATTTAGAGTGACCTTTCTTAAAGCAAACACTACACAAGATATCAAAGGGAATATGTTCTACTAAATCCATAAATTATAGAAACATATTTGCTTCTTTCTGAAGTAACAATGTCGATTTACAAGAAAGGGGGGTTTGAATTGTAAATGCACCTTTTAAAAATTCCTGTTAAAAACTTAAGAAAATAACTCAAGATTGACCTTGATTGTGAAAACAGAAAACGGAGAACGTTCTTGGTTTTAACCAGAAAACGGAGAACGTTCTTGGTTAGTTAAAATCAATAATTCAGTTTATGTAATTAACTTGATAATCAATCAAACTGAAAGTAAATAGATAAGGGAAGAAATACCACACAACTATATATCCTGGTTCATCCAACTCGGGTTACGTCCAGTCCTCACAACTGTGAGATTTTCAACTAAGTGTTTAAAACGAAGAGCCTTCTTAATCTTACAACACCTAGAA
>NC_021164.2:21130922-21145222 GCF_000331145.2 Cicer arietinum | reverse complement strand
TAGTTTATTATTTATTTATAAATTATCAAAAAGTTGTCAACTTTGACATACACAATTCAACCACTTTCTCGTTTTTTCATATATCAACTAAATTTTATTATCCCATAAAAAAATTATCATATATCAACATAAATGTTGTTATCAACTAAATAAAATTTTAAAACTCAATGTTCACGAATTGTAATGCAAAATAATAAATTATATTAAAAATCTTAACATTACCAACTATTAGCATGTGAAAATCAATTAGACACAGTTTTCTAAAACTATTTCAAATTAAAAAAAGTGTTATCTAAATTGTAAATTAATTCATCATTTTTTATATTAATTTTAAAATTAAATAAGTTCTTAGTCTTATAAAATTTTATTTAGTCCTTGCAAAATTATTATATAAGTAGATTTAGTTTCTATCAAAATATTAATACATACTTTTTAATAATATTTTTTCAAATATGTTTACAACATTATAAAAATTTGTTCGACAAATAAATTCAAATTTTGATTTTTAAGTCTATATTTTTTTTTTTCATATTGAATTTAATGACAATAAAAAAGTTTATATTTAATAGTGACTAAAAATTTAATCAACTCTTATTTTATATCTGCATTTAAAATACATCATATAACTCTATCTAATATTTCATTTCTTTAGTTGTTATTTCATCGACCCTATATAAACCCAAATAAATTTTACCACTACTATATTGCAATTCTCAAGTTGAAATTATTATATTTGTGTATAGATCTAAAAATTTGCCACACATAGAATAAAGAATACAATTGCTTGTGTATTTTATACCAATGTCTATAATATATACATACTATAATGTAATAATAATACATACAAATTCAAATAAAGTGATTCCCTTTAAGTAGACAATGAACTTTAATTGAAAATGAATTATTAAAAAAAATACAAATTCAAATTTTAACCGTAATAATTTTTAATCAAATTTTCTAACTTATTAGTCGATTTACGTATTACTACGATCAACTTTTTTAAAAATCAAAAGATTTAAAACAATAAAAATACACCTTTTAAAATGAAGCTCTTGATTCGTCAAATCCTCACATCATTAAATTTTAAAATCTCAGTGTTTACAAATAAAAAATACACTCCCTCAGCCATTCTAAAAACAAATCAATGACTTGAGGGACTTTTCAAACACCTTTCAAAATAAAGCCTTCTCAACCCCATTTTAAATAGCAATTTTTCACTAAATGAATAATTAATTACAAGGAAACTTCAATATTGAGATCATGTATTATTATACCCAAAAAAATGTTGAAATCCTTATTCTTTTGTTACAACCCCTACATAGAATCATTTATTAAACAATAGTCATTTTCATATTCACAAAAACTAACTAAAAATAAGTTTTTATGGCCATTCAGTTAATATGACAACAATCAGTTTCAAATCTATATCAAGAAAAAGTATTACTAAATTTTTAAAAGTGGACTTAAATTTTTATATTCTTATAATTTTAAATTATATATATAGGCTAAATTACATCCGTAGTCTCTTAACTTAATTTCAGGTAACGTTTTAGTCCTTTATATTTTTTTCCCGAATTGGTCCTTTATTTTAATTTTAAGTGACAATTTGATATTATATGTTTTAAAATGTCAACAATATTGTCATTTGTTTTACAAAAAAATCATCAAATTTTCAAATAAAACCCATAAAATTCATTATCATCTTCAATAAAATATAAATTTAATCAAATTCATAACTTAAATCTTGAAATAAACTCATATTTTCATTCTTTATTTGATGTTGTTGGAGATGAAAATATGAGTGTATTTGAATATTTGAGTTATGAATTTGATAAAATTTGCATTATATTGAAGATGATTATTAATTTTATGGGTTTTGGTTGAAATTTTGATGATTTTTTTGAATTTTTGTATAAAAAAGGATAACATTGTTGAAATTTTAAAACATAAAATATCAAATTGTCACTTAAAATTAAAATAAATGACCAACTCGAAAAAAAAAAGATAAAAAACTAAAACGTTACTTGAAATTAAGTTAAGGGACCTGTAAAATACATGTTTTTGATGAAGACAAAGACCAAGAAAAGTGATCAAGTTGCAAGCTCAAAAAGAAGTCAAACATCAAAGACAAATATGGTCAAGTATGCTAGAAGTTTTATAATGTAAAGGTACATGATGCAATCTAATATTTGTATATTTCAAATGCACATGAGAACCTTTCATTTTAGCATATACATCAAAAGGATTTTCAAAAAGTAAAAATATATAAATAATGTTTGAAAATAATATTTTTGGCAAAATACATAAGTGTATTTGAATACATTGTCCTGTATTCGAATACAAAGCAAGTCAGAAGCAAAAATCTCAAAGTTGTATTCGACTACGACTATGTGTAGTCGAATACAAAGTAAGTCAGTGGCAAATACTCATTAATCTGTATTCGACTACACACATGTGTATTCGAATACAAGGTATAATTTTTGAATATTTTGAACGTTACAAAGAGGTGTATTCGAATACACACATCCTGTATTCGAATACAACTGGAAGCAATACAATTTTTCAGATCTAGAATGGCTCCAGATCATTGTATTTTTTCATCAAACCTCTTGGATCAATGACCAAGAATCTGCAAAGATGTTTATGGAGTATAAATACCCCATAACTTTAGATCAAACAACAACCAATCCTACAACCAAACCTTGAAGAAACTTTGATCAAACTTTCTAAAATGTTTTGATTTATTCAAAGTTTCACTTTTATATTTCAAGTACAGATTTTACATTTTCATATCATCGAGAAAAGTTCTCTAGTGTACTTGAAATTATATTGGATTGTTATCATTGTACATCACCTATTATATCATATTGATCTAAGTCAAAATCAATATTGTTAAACCATTCAAGTGTTGTAAATTGAAGAAAGTGGTGTACTTTCTTCAAGTGTTGTAAATTGAGGAAAGTTGTGTTCTTTCTTCAAGTTTTGTAAACTAAGATAGTGGTGTGCTATCTTAGGGTGATTGTTAGGAGTTTGCAACAAAGGTCCTAGGGTGGGACTTGTACCTATTCTAACAATAGTGGAAAATCTCTTGTGGTGTGCAAGAGGACTGAATGTACCCTTGGTCATAAGGGGAACTAGGATAATATCTTTGTATTCTTTATTTTTCTCCCATTTATCTTTTCCATACACTATCTTAAATCAGAAAAATCAAACACTAAATCTCTAAAAATATGAAAATTTCTAAACACCTAATTCACCTCCACTCTTAGGTGCACTTTTATACTCTTAATAAAATAATAATCCTAATAATAAGAGTAACAATAAATTTAAGGTCAAATTTACACAAAATAAATTATATACCCAATCAACCCCCAAAATGTTAAAAATGCCTATTAAGAAAATAAATTTAAAAAATGTGTAATACACCAAGAAACATTAATTTTTATCAAAAAAAATATTTCAAATTCAAAGCTGACAATAAATATTAAAAAATAAAAAAATGATAACATGTCTTTACTGAATCAAAAAATAGAAAATTTCATTAATTAAAATAAGACATCTTATTCACAATAATTTATAGAAAATAAATTAGATTTTTTAACTCCAAAAAATTAGATTTTTCAACTCCAATAATATAATTTTTAATAGTGAAATTCTTAAAGTAGCTCCTGCAATTATTGATTAAAACAATGTTACAGTTAACGGCCGAAATTATAGTATGATAATTATATATATATATCATTTTTCTAAACAGTGGACAAAATTTAAGCAAATAAATTGTATATTGAAAATTGACACACAATTTTTGAATTTACACTATATTCGAGATCATATTCACCGTACACCTAAATGATCATTATTTATCAAAAAGAAAATACAACAATGATATTAATATGCTGACATTACAACGATAATGGCCCAATTATTATTGAAACATTTTAACCTAACATTAATTGATTCAATAATTATATTATTATTGAAACATTTTAACCTAACATTAATTGATTCAATAATTATATTATTATTTTTTAATATAATAAAAAATTATTCATTTTATTTTATAATAATTGTTTTAATTTTTTTTTTAATTATATATTTTGATATAATTTTGACTCATTTTTAATATAATATATACAATTATACATTTATAATATTGATTACAGATATTTAATAAAAATAATTTAATAATAATAAAATTATTTTTTCATTAATATATATTTTTAATATTAGAATTAGTGGTACAGCATGTAAGTGACGGAGCACAATATATATGTTTGGTCAACGATATATTTTCCATTAAAAGGAAACAAGAGCGTGTCGCGTGAGCCAGACTCTTGTTTCAATTTGAATTTGATGGAACAGACAGATATATTCAATTATTATGGGTGAGGGTCCTTCAGAGCCATTCCAAAATTGACAATAGTATTCAAGTATTTGGTTTACTTCACTAATGCTAAAATAAAGGTAGACAATATTGCGAATATATGCCTCAAATTATCTAACTAAAATTAGTTAAGCTTTAGTGGTTGTTATACCTACCATTGACCAAGTTAGTTATGATAGGTGGTTATAGTTAGTTTGTTTTTGTATGGTATAAATAAAGTTGTAATATAGTTGCAGCAGCATGGTAAGTTGTAGTAGTAGTAAGAGATGGAAACTAAGAGACGTATGCAATTCATGATTCATAGAAATTCAGAAAAGAAAGATTGAGTGAAAAGGCTAGTATTGCTGGTTCATAAACAGTGATAGATACTATGAGATCAATCTTGAGAAGGAATTAAGTTCAATCATTAATAGTGGATTAATCTTGCTTGCTTGCCTGTGATGTAGGTCTCATCAATTGAGACCGAAAACGTAAATTTGAGTGTTATTCTTCTCTTATCTTTCATTAATTTTCGTTTGCATTGATAGAGAAAACTGGTTTTACAAAACTGCACAAGAAAGGAGAAACAAGAACGTTCTCCGTTTTCAGCAGAAAACGAAGAACGTTCTTTGTTTTCAGCAGAAAACGAAGAACGTTCTTTGTTTTCGTTTTTTCTCTACAGTTGTTTGTTTTTCTGTTTGTTGTTGAATTCTTGTTGTAGATCCCAATATTGATTTAACAATTGGCGTCGTCTGTGGGAAAGAGAGCAACAATGGTTGGAACCACAAAGGTTGATATTGAAAAGTTCAATGGAGCAAATGACTTTGGTCTATGGAAGATAAAAATGCATGTTGTTCTGGTACAACAAGACTTGGTGAACGCATTGAAGGGTGAATCGGCTATTCCTGCAACAATGACTGCACGAGAAAAGGAAGAACTGATTGAAAAAGCAAAGAGCACAATCATCTTGTGTCTTAGAGAAAAAGCTTTGAGGGAGGTTGCAAGGGAGCCAACAACAGCAGCCTTATGGCTTAAACTTGAATCTCTCTACATGACTAAATCAGTTTCAAATAGGCTCTTCTTGAAACAACAATTGTTCTCTTTTAAAATGGATGAAGAGAAACATGTCACAGTTCAACTTGTTGATTTTAACAAGATCCTTGATGATTTGGAGAATTTGGAAGTCAAGCTAGATGATGAAGATAAAGCTCTAATCTTGATTAGAGCCCTGCCAAGTTCATATGAACATTTCAAGGATGCTATAATGTTTGAAAGAGAACAAACAATTACTCTTGAAGAAGTGCAGGCCTCCATCTGGACAAAGGAAAGCTATAAAAGCTTGAGATCAAGATGATAAATCATGCTGAAAGTCTGAATGTGACCAGAGGATGAATTGAAAGGAAATGATCAAATATAAATAAGCATAAGTGTAATTCAAGATCAAAATATGTCTTGGGACGTTCTTGAAGAGCAAAGGCTATGATTTGATTATTCTGATATTGAGTTAATGTGGAGAATTGTGGAAATATGTCTCAAATAGATTATTTTCAATAAAGCATAAAGTTGGTACAGTGGCAGCAAGATCAATGATTGGAGTTATTATGATATTGAGTCAAGAAGGAGAATTGTGAATATGTGCCTCAAATCATCTAACTAAAGTTGGTTAAGCTTTAGTGGTTGTTATAACTACCTTTGGCAAAGTTAGTTATGATATGTGGTTATAATTAGTTTGCTTTTGTATACTATAAATAAAGTTGTAATATAGTTGCAGCAGCGTGGTAAGTTGTAATAGCAGTAAGAGCTGGAAACTAAGAGAGACATATGCAATTCATGATTCATAGAAATTCAGAAAATAAAGATTAAGAGAGAAAATAAAGATTGAGTGAAAAAGCTAGTATTGCTGGTTCATAAACAGTGATAGATACTAGGAGATCTACCTTGAGAAGGTCTTAATCTTGTAAAGTTCAATCATTAATAGTAGATTAATCTTGCTTGCTTGTCTGTGGCGTATGTTTCATCAACTGAGACCGAACACATAAATTTTGGTGAGACCGAACAGTCGATATAATATGATAATATATTTTTGGCTAAATTACATCCGTGGTCCCTTAACTTAATTTCAGGTAACGTTTTAGTCCTTTATGTTTTTGTTTTCCCGAGTTGGTCTTTTATTTTAATTTTAAGTGACAATTTGATATTTTATGTTTTACAATTTCAACAATGTTATCCTTTTTTATACAAAAATTCAAAAAAATCATTAAAATTTTCAACCAAAACCCATAAAATTAATAATAATCTTCAATATAATGCAAATTTTATCAAATCCATAACTCAAATATTCAAATACACTCATATTTTCATCTCCAACAACATCAAATAAAGAATGAAAATATGAGCTTATTTCAAGATTTAAGTTATGAATTTGATTAAATTTGTATTTTATGGAAGATGATAATGAATTTTATGGGTTTATTTGAAAATTTTGATGATTTTTTTGAATTTTTGTAAAAAAAAAAGGACAACATTGTTGACATTTTAAAACATAAAATATTAAATTGTCACTTAAAATTAAAACAAAGACCAACTCAAAAAAAAAAAAAAGGACTAAAATGTTATCTAAAATTAAGTTAAGGGACCACGGATGTAATTTAGCCTATATTTTTCATTTTTTAAACCTGTGCACAAAATTTAAACAAATAAATTGTTAATTGAAAATTGACATTGTTAATATGCTAACATTACAATGACAACTACACTGCTGAAATGTACAACTACGCTCTTATATTTTATTTTAAAATATATTAAAGCATTCTAAATTTAAAGTTATTTATAAAGCATTCACGTGACTATGTACTATTTTAAAGATGCAGATGTGAGTATTCAACTTTTGCTTTTCCTTCTATCAATGATTTTGTCTTCTTTTTCCCAATACTCCTAAAAGTACGAATTCAAGTATTCATTCACAACACAACCGTGTCTCCCTAGCCTTTTGCTGCTTTTATTTTCAAAATAACTATAGAAGATGGCTGCAACTTTGGTTGGAGGGGCTTTTCTCTCTGCAACTGTTCAAACCTTAGTTGAGAAACTTGCCTCAACTGAATTTCGTGATTACATAAAACACACCAAGCTGAATGACTCGCTGTTGGCAGAGTTGAAAACAACACTGCTCGCTCTTCAAGCTGTGCTGGATGATGCAGAGATGAAGCAGATCACCAACACTGCTGTCAAAACATGGTTAGATGAATTGAAAGATACAATCTTTGATGCTGAGGATTTGCTCAACCAAATCAATTATGACGCCCTGCAGTGCAAGATGGAGGGCAGACAGGCTGAAAACATTACTAATCAGGTATGGAACCTCCTTTCATCTCCATTTAAAAACATCTATGGAGAGATCAATTCACAAATGAAGATTATGTGTCAAAGGCTGCAACTTTTTGCTCAGCAGAGAGACATTCTTGGCTTGCAAACTGTGAGCAGGAGAGTTTCTCGTAGAACCCCTTCGAGTTCAATGGTAAATGAATCTATTATGGTTGGTAGGAAGGATGATAAAGATAAACTAATTAGTATGTTGTTATCAGACTATGACACAAGTAGTAATAATATTGGTGTTGTGGCAATTTGGGGCATGGGGGGTGTTGGCAAAACAACCCTTGCCCAACTTCTTTACAATGATAAAAAAGTACAAGAACATTTTGATCTAAAAGTCTGGGTTTGTGTGTCCGAGGATTTCAATATTTTGAGAGTAACTAAATCCCTTCTGGAATCTATCACTTCAGGACGCAGTGAAAGCAATAATCTTGATTTTCTTCGAGTTGAATTAAATAAAAACTTGAGGGGTAAAAGATTTTTGTTAGTGTTGGATGACCTTTGGAATGACAATTATAATGATTGGGATGAACTAGTAACTCCTTTGATTAACAGAAAAAATGGAAGTAGGGTCATCATCACAACACGCCAACAAAAAGTTGCTGAGGTTGCACACACATTTCCCATTCATAAAGTAGAGACGCTATCAGATGATGATTGTTGGTCTTTACTCTCAAAGCATGCATTCAGAAGTGAAGACTGTCAAGGCAACAAATGCCCAAATCTAGAAGCAATTGGCAAGAAGATTGCAAAAAAGTGCGGTGGATTGCCTATAGCTGCTAAAACACTCGGAGGACTTTTGCGTTCAAAGGTAGATGCAAAAGAGTGGGCTGCAATTCTAAACAGTGACATATGGAACTTACCAAATGATAATATTTTGCCTGCTTTGCTTCTGAGTTATCAAGATCTCCCATCTCATTTGAAAAGATGTTTTGCTTATTGCTCAATTTTTCCGAAGGATTTTCCATTTGATAGGAAGCAATTGGTTTTGTTGTGGATGGCAGAAGGCTTCTTAGAGCATTCTCAAGAAAATAAAACACCTGAAGAAGTAGGTGACGGCTACGTTATTGAACTGTTGTCCAGATCCTTAATTCAAGTACAACAATCACACGGTGATTTTGGAAGACAAAAGTTTGTTATGCACGACCTTATCAATGATTTAGCCTTAGTGGTATCTGGAAAAAGTTGTTTCAGGCTTGAATGTGGTGGTAACATCTCTAAAAATGTTCGTCATTTTTCATATAATCTAGAATTGTACGACTTTTTCAAAAAGTTTGAAGTTCTCAACAATTTCAAATGCTTGCGAAGCTTCCTACCCATTAACTTTTTCAACTTATCTGATGGTTTTTACTTATCTAGAATGGTTGTTGAAGATTTGCTACCCAAACTCATAAGGTTACGTGTGTTGTCCTTAAATAATTATTTTAATATAATCACGCTGCCAGAATCAATTGGCAGTATGGTGCAGTTGCAATATCTAGATCTCTCATTCACTGGAATCAAAAGCTTGACAGATGCAATTTGTAACCTTTACAATTTGCAAACCTTGAATTTAATGCAGTGCAGAAATCTCAGTGAGTTGCCAGTATGTTTCGGACATTTAATTAACTTACGTCACCTGGACATAAGTGGGACAAACATAAAGAAGATGCCAAAGCAAATTGTTGCACTAGAAAACCTTCAGACATTAACTGTTTTTGTAGTTGGAAAGCAAGAAATTGGGTTAAGTATCAAAGATCTTGGGAAGTTTCCTAACCTACAAGGAAAACTTTGCATCAAGAACCTGCATAATGTCATCGATGTCGTTGAGGCTAGTGATGCCAACATGAGAAGCAAAGAACATATGGTGGAGTTAGAGTTACAATGGAGCAAGCAAACTGAAGACTCGCGAATGGAGAAAGATGTGCTTGATATGTTGAAACCGTCACTAAATATCAATAAATTGAGCATTGACTTGTATGGAGGCACAAGTTTTCCGAGTTGGTTGGGAGATTCTTCGTATGCTAACATGGTGTCCTTGTACATCTCTAACTGTGAATATTGCATAACAGTTCCACCGCTAGGACAACTACCTTCTCTCAAGGACTTGACTATTGGTGGTATGAAAATGGAAACAATTGGGATAGAATTCTATGGGATGACACTAGAACCTTCCATTTCTTCATTCCAACCATTTCAATCTCTCGAAAAACTGGCTTTTTTTTGCATGTCGAATTGGAAGGAATGGATACACTATGAAAGTGGTGAACTTGCTTTCCCTTGTCTTAGAACTTTGTCGTTAAGAAAATGTCCTAAACTAATGGGACATTTGCCTAACCATCTTTCTACAATAGATGAAATTAGCATAATGGGTTGTGGTAGTCTCTTGACAACAACACCACATACTACTTTACATTGGGTCTCCTCATTAAAAAAAATAAGTATTGAAGCAACTTTGTTACCTGTGAGTGGAAGGACCCAAGTGTTGTTACTTGAGAATGATTCTCCATGTCTACTACAGAGTTTATCCATTTGTCACTATTATACACTATTTTCATTACCTACAATGATTATGAATAGCAATTGTCTTCAATCCTTGGAACTCCTTGATGTTCCGTCTCTTGCTGCTTTTCCAACAAATGGTCTGCCCACTTCATTGCAATCACTTAGAATTACTAATTGTGAAAATTTAGAATTCTTGCCTCTTGAAACATGGGGCAATTACACATCGCTTGTGACTTTAAATTTATGGAATAGTTGTCATGCACTTACCTCCTTTGCATTGGATGGTTTCCCAACACTACAACGTCTTGCAATTGCTGGTTGTACAAATTTGGAATCCATTTTTATTTCAAAAACATCTTTGCTTCTTCCGTCATCCCTCCAATCATTTGAGGTAATTGGTTGTGGCGCACTTAGATCAATGACTCTACATATGGAAACTCTAACCTCTCTAGAAAGTTTGTCTCTCATATATCTTCCAAAACTATGTTTAACTTTGTGTGAAGGAGCTGGCCTACCTCCCAAATTACGAGATATTTGTATTGAATCAGTGAGAATAGCAACACCTATATTTGAATGGGGTCTCCAACGCCTTACTGCTCTTTCAGAGTTGAGGATTGGAGGTGATGATGATATTGTTAATACCTTGTTGAAGGAGCGATTGTTGCCTATTTCCCTTGTGTTTCTAAGAATCTATAATCTCTCTGAAATAAAATCCTTTGAAGTAAATGGACTTCGACACCTTTCCTCTTTAGAAACACTTTGCTTTAATAATTGTCCAAGGCTTGAGTATTTGTCAGAAGACGCGTTGCCTTCCTCTCTTACGTTATTGAGCATGGAAGATTGCCCTCTATTAGAAGCAAGGTATAAAAGTCAGAGGTGGGAGCATCTGTCCATTCCTGTCTTAGTAATAAATGGTGAAGTGATAATATGAGCCAGACCAGAAAAATTTCCATCAAGTTTCAGGTATGATTTTCTTTTATGCCTTTATCCACAGAATTGTTCAGTTTTATTTGTGTGATTGTTTGTATAAGCTAGTAAATCTATAAAATAGTCAAGTTTACAGGAACTACTGAGATTTATATATTTTTTTAGGAGATTTATATACTATTAATTTAATTATAACTAACAAATTGTGTTAATACACTTAATTATTTGATGTAATCGGTTGTACCACCCTTAATTATTTGCACACACTTATGTTTTAGAAGAATCTTTGAGAAGAATTTGATTAATTAGATCTCCAATATGAATAAGATCAACGATTTTCTTGCAGCAAAAACCATCATAGTAAGATGGGGTACAATTGCATAAGAACTAACGATTTCGAAAAGAAAAAAAAAAACTACAGATACTAGCAGAAGATCATAAAACCATGAGATTAATTCTACATACTATATGCCTCAGTAGCACAAATCAAGCCAGGGTTTTAAATTGTGGCAGTTATGATTACGACTATTGCGATGTGAATTTCGATCGTTGTTGCGTGATACTTTTTAGTCTGGTGCAGCCTAATGCAGCAGTTACACTCACTACACTGCAGCACCACGATACAGATTTTTCTGTGATTTAAAATCATAGTGCAATTGTGTACTGATGCGCTTGCAGACACTACCGTACCACTGCAATATTGCGGCCGCATCACATGAAGTGATCCTCAATTTGATGTCTAAGACTTCGTTCCACAATTCTGAACAAGAAAATGAAAACTATCATATATTTATTTATCCTTAGGTAATATCTTCAATTTCTATTTTATGTAACTTTCCCTCTGCATCAGATTTGATGTTCCCTGGGTTTCAATTTTTAAAAATCATATTATTGATCCTAATAGAGATTTGGTTATGAGACATGAATGTTAGAAACCATTGTTCATTTTGATTCTTTTGTTGTTAACAGGTTTGTCATTGGTAAGACATGGAAAGTGCATATACAGAGATTTGGTTCATCTTTTCATTTCTCTTCAAGAAGCTACAGTCACTGATTTGTTTAAGTTGGAAGCATTAAACATAAAGATAAATAAGAGATATTGTTTGCAAAGACATCATTGTTTGAGACTGCAAAAAATAGAAGCAAGATATTAGTCTCATTTGCTGTTGTTAATCCATTCTTCTTTTACTTATTTTTTGATTGAGACACTATTTGTGAATTGTTGATATTTTATACTTCAATTCTTGTATGTATTTTACTTTACATTGGATTCAAAATAAATTGTTGATCTTCATAGGTTTTCTTTGATTCCACTAAGCATTTTAGATCGAATACGAACTCTTAATGGTAACAAAATACGTGACACATAACTTAGCAAGATAAGTTGTGGAGAATGTAAGTATCAATCATGACATATATACATAATGGAAGCATCTTGTTTCATTTTTTTTATTCAATAATTTTTGTTAATATTAATTATGTTTTTAGTTCTTTTATAATTTCAAAAGTTTATTCTTGGTATTTATAAACAAATTTGGTCCATGATATTTTTATTGGTTGTTTTAGTCCCTGTAAAATCAAAATAAATTGAAAATTTAGTGGAATGCTATAAAACTTTACAAATACATTATGTGTTATGATAGAAATTTGTTCAAAAATTGAGCTCAAAATTTTATAACTAGGATAAGATTTCCGTTAGTTTTTTTCTTAATCTTTTGGAGGTTAAAAATTCATATTCTATTTATTAAAAAGTTCTAAATTTTTGTCAAAATATTTATAATGTTTTAAATATATCCGTAAAAATTATGCAAAAATTTAAAAGGTATACACAAGTGACTTAAGAATATTATAAGAGCTAGCCAAGTAATCGAATTACAAATTGTAAATTTGAATCCCTACTAGAACAATGATAGGCAAAACTTTACTTACTTCTTTGTAAGACCCATAATTTTAAAGTATACTTTATGTATTTTTGTGTATTTTGGATATTGGCTCGGAGACTTTTTAGCCAAAGTTATTAATATTTTGGAGTTTATATGATCAAAAAGATATTTTGATGCCGATTAGAATTACTCGTCGATGAATAAATTAAATTAACTGCGGTGAATCTTTTACGAAGAATTTAATGCGTTATGGGTGAAATGGTAATTTAACAAATATCTAGATATTTTGAGATATTTGTTAATTATAATTAATATATATAATGGATATATGTTTGGAGGGAAAGGAAAAAGGAAGGAAAGAGAATAAAGAAAAGGAAATAGAAAGGAAGGAAAAAGGAAGAAAGGAAAACCAAAAGAAAACTGAAAAGCATTTTCCTCTCCCTGTCTCGCGCGCTCAAAATCCCTCCCTCCTCCATTTTCGTTTTTCTTTGCTTCCTTTAAGTTCGAGAATTGAAACCCAAGGCTAGTGGGTGAGAAAGATCAAGTTCCCAACTCCTTCCTCCTTATCGGATTCGAAAACGGAGTTAGGGATTTCAAAACTGTCAAACACAAACCTCCCCGATTCATCTAGATCTAAGCTTCATTTCGCGAAGAGATAGACGGGAAAGTCACTCACTACCACGCTACGGTGCTAGGGAACCAACTTTGGAGGCGATATTGCGAGCGGAGATTTTACCGGATTTACTCGCGGTACCGTGTTCGCACGTTAAAGCTAACGTTAAGGTAATGGCTCCTTCCAAACTTCTAGTTTGCATTTAGGGCCTTATCTGTGGTTGTGTGGAAAGGTAAAATCTTAGAGTTAGGTTTTGGTTATATTGATGAATGTTCGTGGAAAATGAATTTAAACTCATTTATGTATGATTTTGAGTAAGTAAAACTTGTTGTGTTTGAGTGGTGGATTGTGTTGATTTGTGTTCGTCGTATTTGACGTATTCTTAATTAATACTGATGAAATTTGATGTGTGTATGGTTGGACTTTGTGGAGAAATGAATTGATGTGTTTTGGGTGTGAGTTGTGGACTGAATTTGATAATATGTTTGAGTTTATTTTGTGTGGAATTTGAAAACCATTAGAGTTAAACGAGTATTAAGAATGGAGAATCTCTTAATGTCTACGTTTACTTAATGTTGTCGTGAAAATTGTTTAAGTTAAACGAGTATTAAGAATGGGGAATCTCTTAATGTCTTGTTTACTTAATGTTTATTTTGAAAAA
>NC_021164.2:21128171-21129799 GCF_000331145.2 Cicer arietinum | reverse complement strand
GTCGTGGTGATTGTGTGGGAATTGCTAAGTGTTAAGATTTGGAGTTATGTATGAATGTGATTGAATTAGTTTATGTATTTTTGGAAGAATAAGCAGGGAAATCGATTTCCCAATCAATTTGATGAGTTGCAGGGACTTCAGTAATTTGACAAAATCGATTTGCCAATCGATTTTGCAATATGTTTTTCAAAACCTCTTACGAAATCGATTTGGAAATCGATTGACAGTAAGACAGGAACTCAGCAAAACTAACAAAATCGATTTGGAAATCGATTGGCATCAACACAAGGGCTCAGTTATTCATTCAATCGATTTCCCAATCGATTGAATTAAGCCCATAGTTCAGTTTTTACTAAAATCCTTCATCCAAGTCGATTTCCCAATCGATTGGCCCGGGGGAAATTCTTATTTTGAGTTAGATGATCGATTGTTCAATTGGTTCATCAATGGATTGGCCAGTTGTTTCTTACCTGATTGATTTAAGACTTATTTTGATTTCATTTTTATTTTGCAAGCATTATATGAACTTTTAGCATATGGAAACCCTTTTAAGGTGCATGCTAGGTTGAAAGGTTATCTTGTGCATTTGAAAATTTAAATGTTATGTGTTAACTGTTAATTTCGGTTGGTGACCCTTTACAACTATTGTGGAAATATGGGCTTTGCCCTCAGATGAGAGCCAGGACGATCCTACCGGATCGTACCCTACGGACGAGAATGTAGATGGGATTGCTTGACTGGAGCTATGTTAGGAGGATCTCACGGGGCGCGTGGAGATCACTAGGGTGTATAGCTATAGTTTTTGTTGTTGAAGAATGATCAGATTAGGATGACATAGAGGGAATAGATGTTTTTTTGGATTACGTTATTTTGAACTGGAAAACTGTACCTTTACTAATATTGTCAGTATGACGTCTTATTTGAATGGGTTCCATGTATTATTTGTTTTTGTGTAAATACTTTGGATTCATATTTTGAGAAACTTTTCCGCTGCTTGTAAATTATAATGACTCAATTATTTATCCAAAGGTATTTCCATATTTATTTCTCTGTTTTATTTTAATTTCTTTTAAAAAAAAAAAATACACCCTCGCTTTGAAAATCGGGGTGTTACATTGTGGTATTAGAGCTTTGGTTTGGTTTTCTTTGGGGGCTGTGGAACCTTTGGTTATAGATTGTAGGTCTATCTATAAGTTGAGAGTTGTTATCTGATCATGCGTCGGTTTAGGTGGGTTGAGTTGTCGGGTCCGCAATAATTATGTGTTGTTGTGGTCGAAAGCTAGTTTTGGAATTATTTGAAGTAGTGTTGAGACTCTATTTGATGATGGTTTTATAGGAAAACCATGCCGCCAAGAAGGAATGACGTTCCAGGAGCCAATGCTAATAGGGACGGTCGAATGGCAGAGGCTATGAATAACATGGCTGCTTCTGTTGCTGCATAGACTGCTGCCAAGACTCAACGTGATCTTGAAAAGAGGGGAAGAGAGATCCGTGCTGCAGAGTCAAGAGGATTAGAAGACTTCCGTCGTTACAATCCTCCCAAGTTTACGGCGAATGAGAATTCAGAGAAAGCGGATCAATGGATCCAAGAAGTGGAGAAGATCTTCGAAATGATTAACTGTCAGGCA
>NC_021164.2:21104105-21127421 GCF_000331145.2 Cicer arietinum | reverse complement strand
TCCACACCTGCTAAGACTTTGACAGTAAATTCTGCATGTTTACATTGTCAAATGACTATTCAGAATAGGGATTTCTTGGTTAATTTGATTTGTTTACCTCTACAATCACTCGAGGTCATTCTCGGTATGGATTGGATGTCGTACCATTATGTGATCTTGGATTGTGCTCGTAAATTGGTTCTTTTCCCTGAACCAGGAGTTGTTAAGTTTTTAGCCGCTAACAAACTCCGAGTGTCACTAAGTGAAAGGACTCATGAGTTTTTGTCTCTGGCGAAAGTGGAGGCAAAGATAAATGTGAACATAGAAGATGTGATGCTTGTCAATGAGTACCAGGATGTATTTCCAACGGAAATTCCAGGATTGCCACCGGTAAGAGAAGTGGAATTTTTCATTGATTTGCACCCAGGAACGGGACCAATTTCGATTGCGCCGTGCCGAATGTCACCATTGGAATTAAATGAGCTCAAAGGCCAAATTGAAGATTTGTTGAAGAAGAAATTTATTAGACCAAGTGTATCGCCATGGGGAGCTCCAGTTTTACTAGTTAAGAAGAAGGACGGAAGCTCGCGTTTATGTGTGGATTATAGACAGCTTAATAAGGCAACTATTAAGAATCGTTATTCTTTGCCACGCATTGATGATTTAATGGATCAATTGAGAGGGGTCGCGATATTTTCGAAGATTGACTTGAAGTCGGGTTACCATCAAATTCGAGTAAGGGAAGGAGATGTTCAGAAAACTGCTTTCAGAACTCGTTACGGACATTATGAATTTCTCGTTATGCCGTTTGGGGTTACCAATGCGCCAACAATTTTCATGGACTACATGAACAGAATCTTTAGTCCATTCCTTGATAAATTTGTTGTGGTGTTCATTGATGATATATTGATTTATTCAAGAACTGAAGAAGAGCATGGAGAACATTTACGTCAAGTTCTTAAGATTTTACGTGAGAAGCAGTTGTATGCCAATTTGTCGAAGTGTGAGTTTTGGCTAGAAAAAGTGAATTTCTTAGGACATGTGATAACCCAGGAAGGAATCATTGTAGATCCGGCTAAGATTGAGGCGGTTCTTGCTTGGAAACAACCTCAGACTATCACCGACATACGAAGTTTTGTAGGACTGGCAGGGTACTACAGGAGGTTTATTGAAGGTTTTGCTAGGATTGTGACTCCATTGACACAACTTACCCGAAAGGATCAACCGTTCGCATGGACGAAGAAGTGTGAGGAAAATTTTCAGTTACTAAAGAGAAAATTGACGACCTCGTCAGTGTTGGTATTACCGCAATCAGATGAACCCTATGAAGTTTATTGTGATGCATCTCACCAAGGTTTGGGATGTGTTCTGATGCAACACAAGAAAGCTGTAGCTTATGCCTCAAGGCAATTGAAGATTCATGAGAGAAACTATCCTACTCATGATTTGGAGCTTGCCGCGGTTGTTTTTGCATTGACGATCTGGAGGCACTATTTATATGGGTGCACTTTCACCGTGTTCAGTGACCATAAAAGTATGAAATATTTGTTTGATAAGAAGGAATTGAACATGCGCCAGAGACGATGGATGGATTAAAAAGATAAGTTCAATAGCATTTTTAAAATACAATATTAAAAAGTATTCAAGTGATAAAATACAATATTAAAAAATATGAAAGTGATATATACTTACACAAAGTTCTACTACTTTTTGGACATTTTCATTGTCAACCACTCCGTCTTTATTTACACGCGCTTCCTTCCACAATATATGACGACCCAATGGTTGATCTGATTGGGTGTCTTGTCGCTATTCGTTAAGATCATAAACAAAATAATACAAATTAGTTAGACACTATAGTTTATAATGCAAATTACTTCAATATTATATAAAAGTGATGTTTAATTACTTACAAGTTTTTGATCAAGACGTGCATATCCCATACGTGATTTTTTGTATGGGTGGGTTGGATTTCTTGCCCTTTCGCGATTTGCCTTACTAATATTCTATATAAAAAAAATAGAAATTGTGTAAAAATTTAAAATACGCTACGAATATGAATAATAAAACACAAATGCTAATAAATTAATCACTTACGACAAATGCGGGGTCCGAACGTTTGGATACAAATGCCCTCCATTCATCATTTGATATATAATGTTTATATATTTTTGGAGCTTCAGCATTTGTATTTCCTTCTCTATCTTTTAGATAGAAATTAGAGAGGTGAGATCTAAATCCCCGGTGGATTTTCCCAGCAACTCTCAATACATAACTCTTTCTCCCCTCATCAAGAACAAAAGTAGTCTGCAATGAAAAAAATTATAAGTAAAGTATTTCAATGAAAAAAATTATAAATGACAATAGAGTGGATCAAAAAAGTTACTTGAATGTCATTCCATAGTATATCTTTGGCATGCTTCAACGCCTTATCTCTCCAATCATCAATCGTAATTGGGATATTTTGTCGAACAACAACCCCAATGTAACTTACAAACATTGAGCTGTTGGGGTCAATTGGCTGACCACTCTCATTCCAGCCAACCTAATAAACTCATATAGTAAGTACATGCTATTAAAAAAAGATAAAAAATACACAACAAACAGAGTATAGTATAGTATAACCTCAAACTTGATGCCATTACTCCTTGCTTTAATGACTTTTTGCATTATAGTTGCACCACGTTTGACTTCTTTTTCATAAGCCTTAGAGGTGCCAACTTCTTCATTTTGACATTCTAAATCTTTGTTTGTATCCATTTAACTACAACAAGTTCAACATGCAGTTTAGTATAACATCAACAAGCTCAACATGCATTATTCTAAGTACATATCAGTATCAGTATATCTTAAACAAGCTCAACATGCAGTTTAATGATTACAAAAAAATTAATAACATCAATACCTGAATAATGAGGGTTCGAAGAAAGACGAAATGCGAAGAAAAGAGGGTTCGCAGAAATACGGTTTGAAGAAATACGTAATGAGGGTTACGTATTTCAATGAAAATATATTGTGTGCAATGGGAGAGATGATCTTGGATGGAAATAAGGTTCGAAATAAAGGAGATGATCGTGGAAATAAGGTTCGTAATGGACGGGATGATAGGGTTTGCAAAAGAAGAGAAGAACGATGAAGGTTGAGATGATAGTGAAGTTTACGTAATGAAGAGGAAACTGAAGCGGTTACTGTTATATATAAAACCCTTTTACAGCGCTTTCTTACAAGTCTTTTACAGCGCTTGTTTGAAAAGCGCTCTAAAAGGCCTAAGCCTTTTACAACGCTTGTTTGAAAAGCGCTCTAAAAGGCGTCTTTATTTAATTTTTTAAAAGGCTCTTTTACAGCGCTTTTCCCAATATGCGCTGTAAAAGACCTCCTTGTTTTATTATGTTATATGAATGTTATTTTTAAAGCCTTTTACAACGCTTTTTCAAATAAGCGTTGTAAAAGGTCTCTTTATTATTATTAGGAATTAGAAACAATGAATGGTTAAAAACATTGTTATCATCATGCAAAACCATTCAACAAGCCTTTCAAATCCATGCCCACATAGTAGTAACTAGTCACCACCAAAATCTCTTCCTCTTCACCAAACTCTTCTCCTTTTATGCATCTTCTTCACAAAAATTAATTACGTCATTCTCACATTCTCTTCTCTCAAATCACATACCCTGATGTGTTCCTATGGAATGCTATCATCGAAGCTTACTCTATCACAATTCAATCTCCACCTCAACACCCTTTTTCTCTCTTTAAGTCTATGTTATCTTCTTCTTCATCACCTGATACATTTACATTCCCTTTCCTTCTTAAATCGTGTGCTAATTCTTCGATAAGTGGTCTGAAACTTGGTCTTCAGGTTCATTGCCATGTTGCGAAAAATGGGTTTGAGTCTATAGTTTTTGTTAACAATGCTCTTTTGCAGTATTATTGTGTTTTTGGGGATTCCCATGATGCGTACAAGGTGTTTGAAGAAAGTCCTGTTAGAGAAAGTCCTGTTAGGTGTCTGATGAATGTTTTTTTTAAAGCCTTTTACAGCGCTTTTTCAAAAAAGCGCTCTAAAAGGTCTCATTGTTTTGTAATGTTATATGAATGTTATTTTTACAGCGCTTTTTCAAATAAGCGTTGTAAAAGGTCTCTTTATTTTATTTTTAAAAGGGTCTTTTACAGCGCTTATTTGAACAAGCGCTGTAAAAGTCCTCCTTGTTTTATTATTTTAATTTTAAAAGGGTCTTTTACAACGCTTATTCAAATAAGCGCTGTAAAATGCCTCATTGTTTTATTTTTATATTTAAGGCTCTTTTTCAGTTCAGTTCAGTTCATGTAAATTACTAATTTATATTCAGTTCAGTTCATGTAAATTACTAGTTTATATTAAATTACATGAACTTAGTATAAAACACTCAAATCAAGCTAAATATAAGCAGAAAATAAATTAATCAGAAAATCAAATACATGGCTGCTTATATAAAAATTTTCAAACAATTCAGAATACATGCATATTTACATTAACACAGTTCAGATTACATGCATATTTACATTAACACAGTTCAGATTACATGCATGGCTTATATAAAAAAATTAAGATGCCCTTCTTCTTTTCTAGGTGGGATTTACATTTGTTTGTCCATTTACAATACGAAACGATGGATTAATCCAAATTCCCTCATCATGATCATCTCTAAGATATAAACCATCGTCAGTTGAATCAATTTCATGTGGTTGTTGTGATGTTGCAAATAAAAGATCATTACCAACATCTTAATCATTATTGTTATCATCACTAATTTTATTGGTCGATAGGACAACATACCATTTATTATCAGAAGGATCAGTGACATAAAACACTTGTTGAGCTTGCGACGCTAAAATAAAAGGCTCGTCTTTGTATCCCACCCTATTAAAATCGACAAGCAAAAATCCTGACTCATCAATCCGAACGCCATTATTATTATCGACCCAATTGCAACCAAATATGGGAACACAAAACATTGTGTAGTCTAACTCCCATATGCGCTCGATAACCCCAAAATATGATAGATTTGCATATATTGGGTTTTTGTCTTTTGCACTTGAGACATGCATCGCTTCAGCTACGAGAGTGACTCCACTATTTTGCATAGTGGTCTGATCATCTTGTTCTTTGGTATAAAATGTGTAGCCGTTAATAACATAACCAGTGTAAGAAAAGACATGTAAGCTCGGACCATTTGCTAGCCACCTCAATCTATTTGAAATTGATCTGGGGTCTATATCAAATTTTGACTTTATGTGATTTTTTAACTATGTTATAAAACTTTGATTGTGCTCTCGAGTTATCCAATTTTGATTCCTATTCATGTTCAAACGAGATAACTGATCCATGTGTATTGTAACATACGGTTGAACCTCATCATCATTGTGCAGAACATACAATTGTGCCTGCTCCCATTCTGCCCTTGATATAATCAGTAGTCTCCTTCAAATTATCCCTTCTTCTGATATTCTTCCCGAATGACGAGACATGGGAAGCCCTATGGATTCAACATTGGACAGATATTCAGTACAAAATTCAGCAGCCTCTTCAACAATGTACCGTTCAACAATACAACCTTCTGGTCGACTTCTACTTTTTACATACCCGTTTAATATTTTCATATATCGTTCTATCGGATACATCCATCTCATATAAGCTGGCCCAAAATGTTGTGTCTCCTTAACCAAATGAACAGTAAGGTGAACCATTATATCAAAAAACGAGGGTGGGAAATACATTTCAAGCTCACACAAAGTAACAACAATTTCCCTCTGCAATGTCGATAATTTCTGAGGGTCGATCACTTTACTACAAATTTCCCTGAAGAAGAAACATAATCTAGTTAAGGCTAGTCGAACTTTTTCAGGTAAAATGGAACGTATACCTATTGGTAGCAAATGCTCCATTAGAATATGACAATCATGGGTCTTTAAACCTTTTAACTTGAGGTCTTTCATACAAACCAAATTTTTAATGTTTGAAGAGTATCCTTTTGGAACTTTAACTTCGTGTAGAAATTTACATAAAACTATTTTTTCCTTTCTAGATAGAGTATGAGCAGCTGGAGGTAGATATGTGCGATTTCCTTTCTTTACGGGACCCAATTCATTTGTTATTCCCATATCGACCAAGTCCAATCTTGCGTTGATGCCATCTTTAGACTTTCCTCGAACATTGAGCAACGCACCAATAACACTATCAAATACATTTTTTTCAATATGCATCACATCGAGGAAATGTCTTATATACAATGAGTTCCAATATGGCAATTCAAAGAAAATTGACTTTTTCTTCCACCGAGTTTTGACCAGCTCTCCCGCAAAAGGTTTGCCAAATTTATTGGGCAAACCTTGTACTTTTTCAAGTATTTGATATCCAGTCGGTGCTAAAGGAGCTTTACCTTCCTCTGATTTTCCATTGAATGCATTTCTCCACCCACGATACTGATGACTATAAGGTAAAAATCTACGATGTCCAAGAAACACATTCTTCTTACAATGTTTCAACCGCATCCAATTTGTACTCTCTTCACATATAGGACATGCACACTGACCTTTAATGCTATATCCTGATAAATTACCATATGCTGGAAAATCATTAATTGTGCCGAACAACATAGCCCTCAAATTGAAACACTATTTCCTATACCCATCATAAACTTCCACACCTGTCTCCCACATACTTTTTAAATCTTCGATTAGAGGAGTCAAGTATACGTCGATATCATTCCCCGGTTGTTTGGGTCCAGAAATTAACAGAGACAACATCATAAACTTACGCTTCATACATAACCATGGAGGTAAGTTATATATTACCAAAATCACAGGCCACGTGCTATGTGAGATGCTTTGAAGACCATGTGGATTCATTCCATCAGTAGAAAGTGCAAGTCTTAGATTTCTTGACTCTATCCCGAATTCAGGATACTCGTGATCAATTTTTGCCCATTGTGGGGAATCTGCAGGGTGTCGAAACATTCCATCTCTAATTCTTTCATCTGCATGCCATGTCAAGTGTTTTGAATCTTCTTCACTGCGATACATGCGCCTAAATCTTGGTATTATAGGAAAATACCACACGACTTTTGCTGGAGTAGATTCTTTCTTCTTATATCGAGAGACAGTATCTGTATCGAAGTCAGTTGAAGCATATATCGAACCATTCTCAAAATTAATGTTTCCTTTTTTTTTTTCTCACCATGTCTTATCCAACATGTGTAGCTTTGATCAATTCCATTACATACTAGATGTCCTTCTAATTCATCTTCTCTAACACGTTTTCCATAACAACATTTTAAACAAGGACAAACGACTCTATTTGGATCTTTTGCATTCTTCACTGCAAACTCAACAAAATCCTTCACTCCAATTTCATACTCTTTTGACAATCGATTGGCAGACATCCATTTCCTATCCGTATTATATGACCTATATAAATGCAGTTACAAAAATAATAAGCTTTCAAAACATATCAACAAGTTTCAAAAAGAAACCAATATCAACATATCTAATAACAATTTCAAAACAAAAAAGATTTCAAAACAGAACATATCAACAAATTTCAAAAAAAATAATATATAACAATTTATTAGTTTTCAATTATTAAAAAACTAAAGATTTTTTGACAAAAATAAAGTAAAAAATACCTAAGACAACGTAGATGGCCGCACAGTACGTAGAGTATATGAGGGTTCCCAGAGTAGAGGTGATGAGGGTTCGTAAATTTGTTTTAAATTTGATTTTATTTAATTAAAAGTAAATGATATTTATTTGAAAGCGCATGTCTTTTACAGCGCTTGTGCAAAAAGCGTTGTAATAGGTAGTTAAATTGATTGAAAGCGCATGTCTTTTACAGCGCTTGTGAAAAAAGTGTTGTAATAGGTAGTTAAATTATTTGAAAGCGCATGTCTTTTACAGCGCTTGTGAAAAAGCGCTGTAATAGGTAGTTAAATTATTTTGAAAGCGTATGTCTTTTACAACGCTTGTTAGAAAAGTGCTGTAAAAGCCTTATAACATTATGCACAAATGCTATATGACCCTACAACAACGCTTTTTTCACAGCGCTTGTCAAAAAAGCGCTGTGATAGGCTTCGTTATTTTTAAAATATATTTACAACAACGCTTGTATTTTAGTAAGCGCTGTAAAAGGAGCGCTATTAAATGACATTTTTGGCGTAGTGTTTATTTTTTTAATCTAAATGGATTTTAAAAAAAATAATATGAAGTTTTATGTTCCAATTGTCCAATGATCCACAATTTAGTTGTTATATCAATAATAAGCCTTCAAAAAAAAATTGCAACAACAAATTATGTAATAACAAAAAATTAATAAACTTTCAACGACAATGTTACATCTCTAAAGTTGACAGAAAATCTTGTAAGAAAAAAAAAAAGACAAATTAGAACTGAAGTATCTCGACACATTTCAAAGGTATATATTTTGAGTTTGAAAAATTGGATTTATATGTAAGAAAGAATTCAAGTATTTACAGCTCTCTTTTATTCTATTAGAATTTCATCACACATTTAATATTCTCTATATCAATTTATAGTTTATGTCGTGTTAAAAAAATATAGTTTATGTCCTCAAATATTTTTTAAACAAATATTTTGATTTACAAATTTTATATGACCTTCAAACGTGACCCCTTTCATGTTTAATCAATTTAATATTAAAGGATCCAAATTAATCACGCATCTCACTCAACCATGATAAAATATATACTTTTAAAATAATTTGAACTTATTATATTTTTAATTTTAATAAAAAAATTTGATCAACGACATTTTACTCTTTAATACAAATGATTGCGATTTTAATTTTTTTTTTATAGTTTGATAACGTTATGTGATAAATAATTATAATTGAAGTTTACCTTAAACAAGATGTTTCAACAAATAAATACACACTAATACTAAAATTAATTGGAAAATTCAGTTATCCTAAAAGCGCCCCTATTTTAATTTTAATTTTCCTTCGCAAAATAATAATAATGCCATATTCAATATCATTATTAATAGCTGAAACATATTTTTTATAACTAAATATTAGTAAATTAGTGGTTATATTTGTTTTATTAGATTTTGAACTCGAGAACTTTAAACAAAATGTTTCAAGTTTCAACAAATAAATACAAACTAATACTAAAATCATTTAAAAAATTTGGTTATCCTTAAAGCTATTATTTTACTTTTAATCTTACTTTACAAAAAACAATTAATAATGACATATTCAATATAACTATTAATAGCTGAAACATATTTTTTTAGAAGTAAATATTAGTAAATTAGTAGTTATATTAGTTTTATCGTATTTTGGACCCAAAATCTCATTCAAAAAGTAAATGAAATGTTTCATCTCTAAAAAAAAGAACTCTAAAAGTTATTACAAATCTTTGGAGCATCATTGTATGAAGATCTTAATGTAAAATATTATGATTGATTTATCTTTGCTACACAAAATGATACAGTACAAGTTGTTTTTTAAAGTGACTGTGTATGATACATTTAAGAAATCATACACCTATCATTCCAAAGCAATACCTTTTATCATGTGAATATGATATCCTCCGCGCACAATTGCAAAAATTAATCTCTCAAACCAAGTTGGACCATAATAGACAACAAAACTCTCCCTCAAAAGATTTAACATTATTGTATTCACATAACAAGAAATATATACTATAAAACATTTCCATATTAAAAAATATATACTATAACACATTGGCAAAGAAAAGTTTACAACTTAATTAATTATATTTAAAAAAATGTTATTATAATGATTCAATCTTCATTTTAACTTCATTTTAACGATATAAATAAATAGATTATTCGATCTTAGCTGATTTTAGTTCATTTATCCCTCTATTTTTTTGTTATCATTCTTTTCATTTTATTAATAATATTTTTAAGGTGCCTAAATACTTATAGGTAGATAGAAGTGTCAATGTGGTTGAGATGTCAATTAATCACGATAGTGTCTTTAGAGTTTCATATTTGCTTTAAATAATGTTATTCGATCCCGACTCTCTAATTTCAAGTTTACAAGACATTTGATTATATCACATTAAGGAACGATTTAACATTATTAGTTACAAATGTTTAAAGATTCTTTAACAAAAACAATTATGGTAATTCTTCAACTAAAATCATTGAGGAACAACAATGATGCAACTAAACCAAAATTGAAAGTATGTAAATAAAAAAATGATGTTTATGAAGACAAAAAAGTAATTTTCATTTCTTGTTGACATATTTAAAATTTTAACATTCGCTTAAATTTTTAAGATTACAAACAATTGTATCGTTAGTTATACAAAACTTTTATTATATCTTTATTTTATCTATTTTTGTAGTGAAAAATAATTATCAACACCTGCCGCACAACATACGGGTCACAATCTATATAAAGCTAGACGGATGACTTGAATAAATGAAATGACGTATTAATATTGAGATTGAGAGGATTCTACCCTGCACCCCCACACCTAAACCTGCCACCCCCACACCTAAACCTGCCACCCCCTCAAGACATATGAATTTTTGCTTTTTTTTACCATGTTAACCATTTATAATAAGTTTCAAAATTGTTATTTTCGAAAGTTTCAAATTTTTGAAATAAGGATTACATTTCGAAAATTTAGAAAATTTTGAAAGTGTCCAAATCTTGAAAGTTTTTAAAGTTTCCAAATCTGGAAATTTTAGAAATAAGGAGTACATTTTGAAAATTTAGACAGTTTTGAAAGTTTCTAAATCTAGAAAGTTTCTAAATGTGGAAAGCTTTGAAAGTTTCCAAATATAAAAAGTTTCTAAATTTTTCTATTTTGAAAGTTTTGAATTGTTTAAAAGTTTCAAAAAATTTGGAATTTTCTATTTCTGTAGAGGGGGTGAAAAAATGAGAAGTTAAAACAGTTGAAGGTTTTAGAGATGGTTTAAAGGGAAAAACTGTATTTTTATGTTGATTGGGGTGGCAGGAAGGGTTGTGCAAAAAATCCGGTTATCAGGCCCAAATCCAAAACCAAATCTAAATCCATTTTAAATACCGGGTTAAAATATTATGGTTATAATTCGGTTTATTTATCAACTGGATGGATACTCATTTATGTTTTATATTTAGATTTGATTTTTTATCCACTCAACTCTCAAAAATCCTAAATATCCAAAACTCCAAATATGATTTTGCCATCACCCCACCGACTTTCTTCCTTCCGACAGCGTTTTTCGACAATTTATTACTAACTTCATTGAGATATTACTAACTTTATTTAATCAATTGTTTATTACTAACCAAGTATGATAATTATTTAATGAATTAATATATTTAATATTTGTTGAGGAAGACTAAAATATTGTAGACTGAATATTTTAAATATAATTCTTAAACTACTGATCTTTAAAGGATGAATTTTTTTCAAAATGTTACATTAATATATTACATTGAAAATGATATTGAGATTTAGATATTGTTCAAACTTAACATAATTATAAATGCTCAAGACAAAAATTAATATATTAAATCCATTAGATATTATAAATTTACTAAATCTTGTGGTGGTGGTAGAGCTGTGCAAAAAATCTGATTATGAGGCTCAAATCCAAAATCGGATCCAAATCCATTTTAAATATCCGGTTAAAATAATATAGTTCTAATCCTATTTATTTATCAACCGGTTGGATACCCACTTATATTTTATATCTGGATTTGGTTTTATCCGAGTTTTATCCATTCAACTTCTAAAAATACTAAATCCCCAAAACTCCAAAACGATTATGATTTTGCCATCACCTACCGACTTTCCACCTTCCGACAATGATTTCCGATAATTTATTTCTAACTTCATTGAGATACTACTAACTTAATTTAATCAATTGTTTTACTAACCAACCATATTGTATGATAACTAGTTAATGAATTAGGATATTTAATATTTATTGAGGAAGACTAAAACATGATAGACTAAACATTTTAAATATAATTTCTTGAATTACTTATTTTTAAAGGATGATTTTTTTTCAAAATGTAACATTAATATGTACTTGGAAATGATATTGAGATTTATATATTATTCAAACTTAACTTAATTATAAATGCTCAAGACAAAAATTGATATATTAAATCCATTAGATATTTTAAATTTACTAAATCTTGTGGTTGGTGGTGCCCATCTCAGTATTGGAAGCAAACTTTCAAGTGTTTGTATTTTCTACATTTTTTATTATGGTGCAGTGATTGTTAAATTTGATCGAAGAAACTTTCAAGTGTTTGTATTTTCTATGGTTTTAGTAATAAGCTAATTATTGAACTAGTATGAATGGGTGATCTTAATGAAGTGAGTAATAAATTAATTTTAATCACAAGTTATTAAAAGCAATTGTGTACAATTTTAATCGCAAGAGAAAGCAATTGTATGGTTGATGTATGTTTTTTATTGAGCTTTTATTTTGTAAAAATAACCGATTTTTTTTAGATAACCGGTTTTAAAACTATGAATAAATGATATTGAAAAATAAATATTAAAAAATAATCAAATTTTAACCGGTTTTGAGAAAAAATCAATTTTAAAATTGAATTTTTTGAAACCGGTTGATTAACTTGAAACTGGTTATTTAACCATAACCAATTTTATAATTGGTTTTATAACCGGTTTTAAACTAAATAATGAATTTAGTTATAAATCTAAATTAATATTTGGTTTTAAAATGGATATGGTTGGATTTTTTTAAAAAACCAACCATGCACAACCTTAGTGGCAGGTTTAGATATGGGGTGGAGGGTAGAATCCTTTGAGATTGATGGAAATCCAAAATGTTGAAGTAATGTATTTGATTATTGAAATTAAGAGATAGACTCAATTGATATACAATTAAGATACAAAATTTATTACTTTATTGTTGAAACTATAAATGATTAAAGTGAAATAGTTGGAAATACATTCATCTTATATTCCCGATTTTCAGTTTTTCATTATTTTTTGGATTTTTTTTGGATTCATCTTATATTCCCGATAGTCAATTTCATTACACCCCCTGATTATTTTTCTTTTGGTCTATTCTTTTTGGTTCTCCTGAAGGTATGTAGAAGGACATACTCTTCGTTAGAGGATGTAATATGCTCGACTACAATCTTTTTTTTTTTTTGCAACTGATGTCTTGATTGTCTCTTCATTTGATGCTGATATGTGAATGTTTTTATTGCTCTGTTGTACCTTGATTTTTTCGTTTGAATAATGGGTTGTTATCTTTCTCCTTATCATTATTCTCACTTTTTCATTTATTTTACATTTTTGTTTTATATCCTCTTCGTCATTTGAACTAGATTTTGTCGGTTGCGGTGACCTGGGTTCCTAGTTATCGAAAAAGAATAAAATATCATTAATTGTCCATAAAAATGTGTTTTTTCCTAGTCATTGGAAGGAATAAAATGCCATTAATTGTCTATAAAAATGTGTTTTTGTTTTTCTAAATAGTGTAAATGTTGTACCTATTTGATGTGGGTACTATTTGTCGGATTGAGGAAAATTTTGGTTGAAATAAAATTTCTTTTGATTGTGTATGTTTGTGATCCTTCTTTCAATTTCTAATCCGACAACCTTATTTGAAAAATAAGCTCACAGTTGCACATATTTTGTAGAGTGCATGGTCTGTCTATGTTGTCACATTTCTCCAAAAGTTGAGTTGTTGTTGTGTTGAGGAGTTTTTGAGCTTCTTTATCAAACTTTGTGAATGTTGTTGTTGTTGTTTTATCTGACACTCTCAATTGAATCTTGAACCTATAAAAAATCAACTTATGTCATAGCTATGTGTTAAACAAAATGAGGCAGGGAAAGTAAAATTTTATGTGATACCTTGGTGCAGGGTGCTTCGATGTCATGTCACATGAGAGACAATTGTATTGTTGGCTTAATTTTGTGAGACAGTTTTCACATCCAATGTACTTCAATCCAAATTTATAATCAATGTCATTGATGGTTGCATAGATTGTGAATAATCTTTCCTGTATTTTCGGTGAATTATATATAAATTGTTTAAATTATATAAATTCTATATTTTTGGTAAATTATATGTAAATCGTTGAAATTATATAAATTTTATATGCTATAGATGTAAACATTTGACCCATGTAAAATGTTTGGAATTTGAAGAGGTAGAAAAAATATATATGAAAATCCATATGTAAAAGGTTTTTAGAGATATGGAATAGTAAACATAACTTAAAGTCCACACACAATTATAAAGTTTTGGGTGTGAACCGATAATATAATGTTCTAATTCTTTTTCAATTGTTGTCAAAATTTTAAGTTACGTGTTATTTTTTTATATTAAATAATACATAAATAATTAAATAATAGAAATGTAAATTTAAAATGTATATAATATCCCAATTTGATCTATAAAGTATAATTATGCAAAATCATGTGGTTGCATGTATATATGTGGTGCTAGGTAAGTAGATAGGTAGGTGATTACATACATATTAATATATAGTCATGGAATTGTTAAATAGATAAAAGTTAAAAAATTGTAAGTCCACTTGAACATTAGATTCCCACTTCATGGCCATTATATGTTTCAATGTTGTTCGATTCCTCACCATTATTTTCTTTGGTGTATTGTGGACAAAATCTTGAGGTGATATTTCTCTAACATCATCTTTGTTACTTTTACTGGATCCTTGTAAGCATAACATGTTTTGAAAATTTTTTTTATAATTTTTTTTATCAATGTTAATGAGGTCTTATAGAATGATATTGAAAGTAGAGATGTAAGTGAAAAGAAAGAAGACAAAAAGATGTAAAATGCGCACCATTGTGAAAGCATGTTGAATTCCAGTATGTCTAGGTTAATATAAACTCTTGTTGTTGAATTTCAGTTCATTAAGTAGTCATCTATAATTACAATAAATAAGTTAATCTGCACTAACACTCATGGTATAAAGAATAAGAAATGTTTTAGAATTTTATTGAACAAAAATAATATTAATTTTAATTTTGAGACCTCTAAATTTTTTAGCTGTTGTTGATATTATTGCAACACTTTTAGGACCATCATGTAGCTTGTGATGAACAAATACATTCTGAAAATCAGCAACTATGTTTTTCTATAAAGTGACTTTCACAATTTCATCCCTAAAATTTAAAAAAAAAAGGGGTTAAATGTTATTACATTTTGAATTTGTTACTCATGCATTTTGATTTCTAGTCTGAGTATATTAGTAAGTTTGCCAACAACATAAATTTGCTCTTCGTGTCTAATAGCATGTAGTGTACCAATGAAGTCTGCAATCCAAAAAAAAGTTAGTACCAAATGATGTTTATTTGATAGTTTAAAACTTGAATTTTGTATTGAACGAATTGTTACCCGTTAGATCTCCTAATCTTTTGTGCTAGTGATTTGTATGAAGTAAAATCAAAGTAATGGTTTTGAATGGTAATTTTTTGGTCTTGGGTAGTTTTGGTTACAATAGTTGTTGTAAAAAACAATGTATTCTTTGTTCTTACGATAGGTCTGTAAGAATCATTTGCCGGTGATATTTTTAGATTTGTTATGTTGTATATATCACCGTTTTGTATACTATTTTTGAAAGTTAAGAGAAGTTCTTTCGTGATTGTTGCATGCAAAGGTGTTTCCTCATAGTAAAAGTCAAATAATTTTAGAGTTATTATTCAAAAAGATTTAAATATATTTGTTTTTCTAAATATTTATATAATAAATATATGTGGTTCATCCTCACTTTGTGTTTACTTCATACTCCAATTATTTAACAAATATATGTGGTTCAACTCGAACTTTAATACTTCAATTATCACATTGATCATTAACATGTTCAAGAAAGTATAGTCTATCTGAATTTATTTTGCAATGTTAGTATTTTAGAGACGTGGGGTTCTTTGTTCTGTAAAGCGACTGAGAGAACAAACAATATTTGTATTTGATTTCCTACTTTGGATATTGGTAAATATATATAGTATATAAATATTTAAAAATGTTAGACAAAGTCATGTCTTTTTTAATTTTGTTCAGTTTTATTTTACTAAAATTAATTTACTTTAATTTATTGTTTTACTATGTTGATTGACCTAAATTTAAAGTAATTCATTTGCAATTATTTGTATTTGATGTGTATTTGTAATTGTTTGGCAATTAATATTTTGTAACCGAATTGCTAAAAAATTTGGATTTCAGTTTTGAAACAAAAAATGTAGGATGTGTACTTGTAATTGTTTAACAATTAATATTTTCTAACCGAATTGTTATAAATTTTAGAGTATCGTTTATATAAATATTTAATTAAATAAAGATTGAAAAAGTTATAAATAAAGTACATTAAATTAAGATAAAATTAAAAGATAAAAGTCACACCAAAACTTAATGTATATGGTATAGTAATTAGGTAAACATGACACAATTTAGTTTAGTTTTCCCATTAAAAAACCGACCATTTGAAAAATCAGTAACCCTTTGCAAACCGATGTCACACATTTTCTTGTTCTAGTATATCCAACAAAAGAATTCCAAACCTTTTTGTAAATTAATTAAATAGTTAAGGAATAGAAGAGATTTTATAGAATAAAATGTGACACAAAGGTATGGTACTTTGATTGACAAAATGGTAGAAATGCATACAAGTGACAGGGAGGCTAAGAGAATAAAGACTCTTTTTATTTATTCTAGAAATAGATCTTTTAGACATATTTTGTTAATTTATTTCACTGCACAATTTATTGTGCGGTTGATGTAGTCATTTTGGTGTATGTGTGCATCAACTTATATAAGCATTGTATAGTGTGATTATATGAATTGATGAAGAAAATAATGTTTTAATTTTAATTTGTTGTTACGTTTCTAATTTCCATAGTTTTGATAATATTAGTAGAAAAGAGGGTAATTAGAAAAAGTATAATAAATTTCAAAGAACAAAACTATTGACTAATTGATTTCTTAAGAAATAAACAATTTGTTATTTATACTGAATAAATAATCCATTTGTTATTTATACTCAAGAAATAGTTAATTTGTTGATATTCAACTAATTAAATTCATTCAAAGTTAATTATTATAATTAGTTTATTAATATCAATAATAGTTTGAATGTTTGTAAATTAAAATTCTAATATATCGAATTTAAAATAAAACTTTTTTACAATTATTACAAAGATCGATGATTAAAAGGACCGAATCCATTAACTTTAAAATTTGAAATTTTTAAAATTCCCACAATACATGCAGTTTATAAAAACAATCGACAAAATAATATGCATTCTAATTAGTTAATTCTAAGTTGTAAAATATTAAACATGTAAATGATCAAACGAAGATGTCTGCAAGTAAACTACTCGCTTTATGTCTCACATTTTTAGTCTTAAAGTTTTTTTTTTTAATTATTAGTAATAAATTTAATTTATTTAGGCTTGATAATATTAATATGAGTCAATAATTTTTCTACAAATAAATTTAATATACACTTAATCAATTTATGAGACTGTTCAATTTATGAAAATCTAATTTATATGTCATTCAATATGAGATTCGTGAGACAAAAAGTAAAAGTCTCCCAAAAAGTTATTTTCACCTTATATCACCTTATATTCAATTTATAGTCCAAATTTTATTTTCACCTTATATCAGCTCTAATTCACGTAATATTAGTTTGATGTAAAAATGTGTTTATGCTTCAATACAAAACATAAAGTTTCAATTTCATATTTTAATCTATATATATAGAAGAAAATTTTAAGAAGTCTGTGACTACCATAGAGCATCACCGGTTCTGATAATAGATATTCGCAAAAGAGTACATTATGGTAAGAAGAGGTTGCTACCTTGTGAATTTTTTGAAATTTCTATAAGTACAGTGTGATGAACATCTGAGATGGACATTGACAAATTGAGTAAATGTGGAGGCCCTTAATACATTAGTATTGAGCCTGAATTGATGACGTAAGTGATGAGAGAAATAACTTGTATTGTAAGTTATATTCTGAAAATAAAGTGTTAATTGTTGTAAATTTATTGGTAAAAAATTGATACAAAAATATAAAAACGAATGTTAATTTAAGAAATTTATTTATGAATTTATTGAGAACAATCTCATTCTTTTTGGGAACAAATGTATGCGTAGTATGTAATGCTCTAATGCTATTATTGTTGTTTTCTTTTGCATGCCACTCTAAATATGTAGTTAAGATGACTCTTCAGTTTTGATAGAGTACCGTCATTATAAATTTCAAATGTTATTGGAGATTTTAAATGCTCGAAATAAACTTCATCCGGTTCTTGAAACATGTTTGAAATTATAATAACAAAAAAAAAATTTAAGATTTGTGGTGACCAAAAAGACCCGTATTTATATAGGTCTATATGGAATACTGACCACACAAATTGTATAAGTGTATTTTACTTGAAAAAAAAATATAGTACTAGATTCTGGCATCTAGTAATGTATTTTACTTTTAAAAAGCACTTCAATATATTATCAGATTCACGCATCCAGTAGTTAATTTACATAAAAATACACTATTGGATCTTGGAATCCGATATTGTATTTGATTGGAAATTGTAGAAACTACAATATGCAGAACCATAATGACTTGTTGGAGATAACCAGAATCTAGCATATAAGTGCCACAAACGATAGAAACAACACACTACGCGAAAAATAGGATTTTACAGCGTTTTTTTAAAGCCATTTACAGCGTTTTTTTAAAGCTATTTACAGCGCTTTTTCAAAAAAAAAAAAGCGTTGTAGCATCTAGCGTTGTAAAAAGATACAACAACGCTTTTTAAAATAAAAAGCGATATAAAATAGGTAGATATATTGCGCACTTGTTATGCACCTTTTACATCACTTATTGAAAAGAGCGCTGTAAAAAGTGTACTCAATATATGCATTATTATCCACCTTTTACAACGCTTATTGAAAAGAGCGTTGTAAAAGGTGCACCCAATAGATGCATTATTATGCACCTTTTACAGCGCTTATTTGAAAGAGCACTGTAAAAGATGCATTCAATATATATATGCATTATTATGCACCTTTTACAGCGCTTTTTTCAAAAAGCGTTGTAAAATGTGCATTCTTATTTTAGTTTTATTTAAAAACGTTGTAAATGAAATTTTTAAAAAGCGCTTTTTAGTTTTTTATGGCATTCTTTTAGAAAGCGTTGTCTTTTAATTTTTTTCCAAAATTATTTTTATCCAGAATCAGTTCACACAATCATTTCACAATCAGTACACAACAACATAACTATATAACTTAATTTTATAACTTTACACAACATAACTATATTCATATACATATTCAGATATTGACAACAACACATATTCATATAACTACATATTCACAACTTTTCAAATGTGCCCTATTCATATACATATAACTAACAGAACTACACAAAATAGAACTACCAAATATTCAATCCCTTGCAGCATGCTATTTCCCAACAAATCAAATAATTTTCATTTCAATCACATACTGACACCAGTCTTCCTTTAATTCAATTAGATCTTTCTCAGAGTATGTTGGACTGGAATTGTCAAAGTACTGTGCAATATAAAAATTGAACATAATTAAGTTAGAATCAAATATATACATAGTTTATATATGAAAATCAAATAATGAAAATACCGTACCATTTCTGGGATAATAGTTTGATTTCTATCAACAATCTCCTTCATGAATCGCAATATATAGTACCCACAATCGATGTTGTTAGTTTGACGAGGGCACTATAAAATAAAACATATATGTCAATAAAATATTTGTGCATTGATTGTAAATGAAATTTTAAAGGCATATATTTCAAACCTTTATATATATATATATGTGTAAGAAATAAATGAATATTACTTACGTGTCAAACATAATCTTTATATTGGAGTGATTGTTGTAATTGCCATGCAAGGGATCTAAATAGTATTTAACTTAAGAGGTCACATTGATTACAAATAGCACCCAATGTGCCCTACAACAACAAAAATTTGGTTGGCAATTTTGTTTACACAACTAATAAATTAAGATCTCATAAATTAAAAAAGATATAAATAAATAATATATACTTACGTACCCTGAATTATATGGTGCAAAGAACAACTTATCCTTCTCTATATTTCCTAATAGGATATCTACAATGTATTTCTTTACATTCACTGGATTGGGTTTACACATCGAAAGCTTATGCGGAGACAAGAATGAAAATCTATTTGACAATCTGCGCGTGCACACCAACTTCTCATACAAAAACCTTCAATGAAATTTTCAAATTAGATTAATTACCAATAAATGCAATTAAAAATGATTTTTTTACCTAATGCATAAGCTGATGACAGTAGCACTCAGCTCCTTATGGTTGAGAAGTTCGTATATGTGCTCCTTTTCAAGTAGTTCTTCATATTGATCACCGAATATAGCTTTATTCATGCTTATGATGCGTGAATAGTCGTTGCTGCCCATATTCCTTTTTACTTGTATGTCAAGTCACGACCCATATTTAGCAAGGCATGGCTCACTTATTTTAGGAGCAGCAACGACTGATTTTCCCCGATCCAGTTTTTTAGTAGCAACTTTGGCAGCTTTATTACCCTCCAGCTTTTAAAGTTTGCCAACTTGATTACCCTCCAATTTTTGAAGTTTGCCGGCTTTATTTTTACCACGAACATCCAGTTGTGGTGCGGCAGCTGGTTTATTCTGGCAGCTGGTTTGCTGTTTGGGTGGTTTATTGGATTGAATCTGAAAAAATGAGGTTAAATGTTAGTTTATTGAATATGAAAAAATGACAAACCTTACAAAATAAATGCGACAAACCTTTTCCGGCGATGTAACTGACTCGTTTTTGGGAATCTTCTTATCATTCTCTTTAGGCTTTGTCTGAATCTAAATAAATGTGAAATTAAAGTTAACAGCGGAAAAAAAAAAATCAGCAATTAAATATAATTGATGACTCTTCATCATATGCATATTTTCCCACTGTTTTAGTCTTATTTACCCTCAATCATCAGTTAAATTAAGGATTTATTTGCTACAAAAAATGTATGTGTTTACTGCATTGTGATTGCTAACTAGAATTTTTTCAAGCCTATGGTAGCGTGATGCATGTTCTAGGATTTGAGCGATAAATTCATAACCCTTTCTAAACACTTGAGAGAAATTTTGGTGAGATTGTGTGAAGAGAGAGTTGAATTTGATGAATGAATGCCAATGTGTACAAATCTTGTTGTCTGTATTTTTGAAAACAACCATAGAGCATGATGAATGTTTTGCAGTAGCAAGAACTTTGAAATTTGAGTTTGATGTAATTTGAGAAATTGAATTTAAGTGTGCATTTAACAGGACCAAATATGAAATTAATTGTTGCTTGGGGACAAGCAATAGATTAAGTTTGGGGTTGTGATGACTCTTCATCATATGCATATTTTCCCACTGTTTTAGTCTTATTTATCCTCAATCATCAGTTAAATTAAGGATTTATTTGATACATTTTGTTGATTTTTGTTCTTTGAGTTAATAAAATGTTTTTTGTTTTTATTTCGTTGATTAAGTAGGAATTTGTCGTAATTTTACATTGCGTTTTGTTTTAGTGCAGTGCTGAATTTTGGTGAAAAATCAACATGATATATGTGGAGTATTTCAGCCATATCTGGAGTTCTAGATGTCCAATTAGTATCACTCCAAGTGCTAATGAAAGCTAAGATCCATATCTACAACTTTCATGAAGACACCGGGACCAAATTCAGACTCACAAGATGAGACAAATGCAAAATACATCAGACAACAGATGTTGTGCGCCTGGAGCGCGCCCTGCGCGTCAGGTTAATGCTTTTTATTGCTTGATCAACATTAAAATGTTCTACGATTTGTATTTTGAAACGGAAGTGGACTTTACGAATGCTTGAGATGAGAAATTCATGAATTTGTAGTCTAGGGATAGATGCAGGTCATGAAACCAATTAAATTAGTTGCAAAGCAATAATTTACAAGAGAATTTCTATACGGTAATGCTTAATTCTAATCTTAAATCCACTAAGGAATTAGGGGTTACTTTGGAATTAAAGGTTCTGTCACTAAGACATTAGGGCAAGAATAATAAAGAGAATTCGGTAATAATTCAATAAAGGAATTCAGTAACTAGGATCAAATTAGACACCAAGGTTGGATTCGAAGTGAAACTCATCCCGAACATTTTTCTCATTATAAAAGATCAATTTTATTATTTCTGTTAATTTCAAACATTATTTCAATCAACTTGAGAACCTTTTTGTTCAATTCTAGTAATCAAATATAATTCAATAGTAAAACGCAATCCTTGATTTCGACACTCGGTACTACCGTTTTATTTTTACTTGCAACGATTCAGTACACTTGCTGAAATGCTATCAAGTTTTTGGCGCCGTTGCCGGGGATTGCCATATCACTATTGAATTTAATTTATTTACTGAATTGAAATATTTTGCTTTGCAATAAAATTTCTTATTTTATTTTATTTCTAATTTAAAAAAAAAATTGGTTTAAATCTCTTTAATTTTTACTTGGTTATTTATCTTTCTTTAACTGTTCATTACTCATAATTTGTTTAACCTTGTATGCGAGGCCAGTCCTCAGCTGATCTTTTCTTTGATCCAGAAAAAAAACTGCGAAAGCAATTCAAAAGTTGGTATGCTAGAATTGAATGTTTATGAGGCTGGGTTGGTTCAAGGGATGTTGCTCCCAAAACACATAAAAGATGTTATCGCCACTGAGATAAAGAAGGGAATGGCAGCTCTAAATATACAACCACAAGTGGCCCCCGTCAAATTACTAAAGCAGACTAGTTGTAACCTTTGTGGAGGAGCACATAAAACTGGAGTCTGTGAAGCACTGGATGATAATGAGGTAGAAGAACTAGAACGGGTGAATTTTGTGAGTAATAACAACAGGCAGAATAACCCCTACTCTAGTACGTACAATCCTGGTTGGAGAAATCATCCGAATTTTTCTTGGAGAGATCAACAAGGTAGATCTCAGGGTCAACAAGAAGCTCAAACAAACCAATTCCCACCCAGAAAGGCTGCTTGGGAGAGTGCTATAGAAAAATTAGTTACAAGCACAAGTTCTTTCATTGAAGAGTGAAGAGCCGTCCAGAAGAATCACTCTGCATCAATAAAAAATCTTGAGACTCAAATGGGTCAACTTGCTCAACAAATGGCACAAAGAACGTCTGGAAATCTGCCTAGTGACACAGTTCGGAACCCAAGAAACAATGTTAATGCAGTGACCACGAGGAGTGGCAAGGTGAGAGAACAAGCACCACCTGAAGCCAAACAGAGTGAAAGTACCTTGACTCCAACTCA
>NC_021164.2:21103737-21104025 GCF_000331145.2 Cicer arietinum | reverse complement strand
GGGAACCACTGCCAAAACCAGAAATTCGACTTCCATTCCCTCAAAGATTAAGGAGGGAAGAAACTGAAAAGCAATTTGGTAAGTTTCTTGATGTTTTTAAAAAATTACAGATTAACATCCCTTTTGCAGAAGCACTAGAGCAGATGCCGACATATGTTAAGCTCATGAAGGATATTCTGTCGAAAAAAAGAAAAATCGGCGGTGAAACAGTTATGCTTACTAAAAAGTGTAGTGCTATACTACAAAGGAAGTTGCCACCGAAGCTCAAGGACCCTGGAAGCTTCTCAA
>NC_021164.2:21100152-21103237 GCF_000331145.2 Cicer arietinum | reverse complement strand
TTTAGGATGTATTTATGACTTTCTCTGTAGCTAATCCTTTCGTCAAAGGATTTGCTAAATTCTTATCAGTGCATACATGATCCACTATAACAACTCATTTAGAAAATGACTTTCTAACAGTGTTGTGCTTACGACGAATTTGTCGTTTCTTATCGTTGTAGTAATGATTCTCAATCTTCGCAATAGCCGCGGTACTATCGCAGTGGATCAACGCATCAGTCATAGATTTTTTTTTTCATATAGGGATCTCAACTAGCAAATATCTCAATCAGCTTGCTTCTTCACTAGTAGTAGCTAGTGTTATCATTTCAGACTTCATAGTGGACTGAGCCAATATCGTCTGTTCTTCGATTTCCAAGATACAACACCACTCGCTATATTAAAATATAGTCATCGATTGCTTTGGAGTCATCTGATAAGATGTTCCAATCAGCATCATTGTATCCTTCAAGGATAGTAGGAAATCTTCGATAATGTAATCCGAGACTCATGGTCCTTTTTAGGTATCTCATGACTCTTTCCATAGCGTGCCAATGCTCCATACTAGGTCTACTAGTAAACCTGCACAATAATCCCACGACACAGGCAATGTCGAGTCTAGTACAATCAGTGGCATACTTGAGGCTGCCAATGATGCTCGCATATTCAGTTTGTCTAACACATTCACCAGTGTTCTTGAAAAGCTTCACACTTGGATCGTATGGTGCGCAAGCAAGTTTACAGTCAAAGCAATTATATTTCTTTAGGATATTTTCAACATAGTGAAATTGATCCAAAGAAATTCTCTTTTCTGACCTAGTAATCTTGATTCCAAGGATTACATTTGCTTCTCCGAGGTCTTTCATATCAAAGTTGTCACACAACATTGATTTCAAGATATTTACAGCATGAATGTTTGAATCAAATATGAGTATCTCGTCTACATAGAGACATATGATAGTGCAAATGCCATTTTCAAATTTGTAGTAAATACATTTGTCACTCTCATTCACTTTAAACTCATTCGATATAATAAAGTTATCAAACTTTTCATGCCATTTCTTTGGAGCTTATTTAAGACCATACATGGATTTATCTAACATACATACCCTGTATTCTTGTCCTTGAATTACAAAACCTTTAGGTTGCTCCATAATAGATTTCTTCTTCCGAATCACCTTTTAAAAAAGTTGTTTTAACATCCATTTGGTGTATCACCAAGTTAAGAATAGTTGCTAGTGATATAAGTATTCAAATAGATGTTATTCTAGTGAACGGTGGAAAAGTGTCGAATAAATATATATTTTCTCTTTGTCTAAAACCGTTGGCTACAAGGTATGCCTTGTATTTATCAACAAATCCATCGGGTTTTAGTTTCTTTTCCAAAATCCATTTACAACCTATTGGTTTGCAACCAAGAGGCAAGTCTACTAAATGTCAGGTTCGGTTAGCTTCTTGCCATAGATCTGCATCCAATGATGACAGAGCTTCTTTAAGATTTGCAGGATCCTCTTCTAAATTATAAGCCATATATTCTGGTCCATAATCTATAGCAACTCTTAATCTCTTACTCCTTCGAGTTTCTGTTTCGTCTTGTTTGTTGCTTTCAATGCTTCTTGTCACATGAACTTGACTAAGTTCGCTGCCCCCACTATTTCACAGGAACTTGACTAGGTTCGCTGCCCCCACTATTTCTCGATTTAAAAGGGGATTTATTTTCATAGAAGTCAACTTCATTTGACTTTATAACCACTTTTGCGTTTATGTCATAAAACCTATACGCTTTGTTCTTTACCGCATACCCAATGAATTATCATTCATAGGCTCTACTGGCGAGTTTAACTCGCTCGGGATTGGGGATTCTGACATAAGCCAGACCACCCCATGTTTGAAAATAAGACAAGTTTAATTGTCTTTTCTTCACTATCTCATAAGGAGATATTTTGTTTTTAGATTTAAGAACTCTATTCAAAACATACCAAATAAACACTATATTTTCTTCACACCAATGAGATGTAGTACTAGAGTTAAACATACTAGCAACAATTAGTTCAATAAGAGTTATATTCTTTTTTTATTTTCAACTTTACCATTCACTTCAAGTAATATACTAGCAACAATTAGTTCAATAAGAGTTATATTCTTTTTCCTTTTCAACTTTACCATTCACTTCAAGTAATTATGGTGTAGTTGTTCCATGTATAATTCCAAACAATTTATAAAACTCATTAAATAAACTAAATCATACTTGGAATCTCTTAATCTTTATACTAAATTGATTTTCAATTTCAGCTGTAAAGATCCTTAACATGGCAAGCATTTCATATTTATTTTTCATTTCTTGTTAATGTCTCATCAAGTTCACATATCAAGTTCACATATATCAAAGTGTAATAAATCTAAAGACTCTGATTCTCTAACTGTATATTTATGTGAACTCTTTGTTATTTTAGAGTGACTATAAAAATCACATTTTTCAAAATCATTTAACAATAACTTTAGAATTAAAACTAAGTTACTTAATTTTGAAATCAGATGTGTTCACATCACATAGTCTAGCATGTCAAAATTAAAATCACACAACATGTAAGTATAAAGAGACATTTTATTGATTTCAACATTCAAACAAAAGAGACATATCAAATTTCAATATTTAATTTAAATATGCCATGAATGACATACCTTAAAAGCTGATCTCATGAATTATCTTTTGAATTTTACGGGAGTGTGCTTCCACGAATTCGTCAGCCTCCACGTATCTATTGTAAGACCCACAATTTTAAAGTATACTTTATGTATTTTTGTGTATTTTGGATTTTGGCTCGGAGGCTTTTTAGCCAAAGTTATTAATATTTTGGAGTTTATATGATCAAAAAGATATTTTGATGCCGATTAGAATTACTCGTCGATGAATAAATTAAATTAACTGCGGTGAATCTTTTACAAAGAATTTAATGCGTTATGGGTGAAATGGTAATTTAACAAATATCTAGTTATTTTGAGATATTTGTTAATTATAATTAATATATATAATGAATATATGTTGGGAGGGAAAGGAAAAAGGAAGGAAAAGAAGAAAGAAAAGGAAATAGAAAGAAAAGAAATA
>NC_021164.2:21098362-21099130 GCF_000331145.2 Cicer arietinum | reverse complement strand
TAAACGGTACGGGCCCGTGATAGGCAGTACGTTTATGGTTTACGCTTTTTAGTAAATCGTGCAGACCCGTGATAGGTGGCACCTTGGTAAACGATACGGGCCCGTGATAGGCAGTACGTTTATGGTTTACGCTTTTTAGTAAATCGTGCAGACCCGTGATAGGTGGCACCTTGGTAAACGATACGGGCCCGTGATAGGCAGTACGTTTATGGTTTACGCTTTTTAGTAAATCGTGCAGACCCGTGATAGGTGGCACCTCGGTAAACGATACGGGCCCGTGATAGGCAGTACGTTTATGGTTTACGCTTTTTAGTAAATCGTGCAGACCCGTGATAGGTGGCACCTTGGTAATTGGTACTTTGGCCTGCGATAGGCAGTACAATTATGATTTACGGCCCTTCGAGGAGGGTTTTGGTTTGGAATTCCGAGTCCATGCATTTTGGCATATACACATTGCATTAGGGTGCTTGGCACGGTTTGGAATTCCGAGTCCATGCATTTTGGCATATACGCATTGCATTAGGGTGCTTGGCACGCGAGTCGTGTTTGATTCAAGTTTATGATTGAGTGTTTTGAATTTGAGTTGTCGTGGTAATTGTGTTGAAATTGCTAAGTGATATGAATTGTTTATTGTGTGAAAGTGTGATGGGTTGTAAAACTATTTCGAAACTCAATTTGTCGTGATGATCGTGTGGGAATTGCTAAGTGTTAAGATGTGGAATTGTGTATGAATGTGATTGAGTTAGTTTATGTATTTTTGGAAGAATA
>NC_021164.2:21097396-21098312 GCF_000331145.2 Cicer arietinum | reverse complement strand
CCTTTTAAGAAATCGATTTGGAAATCGATTTGCAGAAAGACAGGAACTCAGCAAAACTGACAAAATCGATTTGGCAATCGATTGGCATTAATACCGGGGCTCAGACATTCATTCAATCGATTTCCCAATCGATTGAATTGAGCCCAGAGTTCAAATTTTACAAAAATCCTTCATCCAAATTGATTTCCCAATCGATTGGCCCAGGGGAAATTGTTATTTTGAGTTAGATGATCGATTGTTCAATTGGTTCATCAATGGATTGGCCAGTCGTTTCTTACCTGATTGATTTAAGACTTATTTTGATTTCATTTTTATTTTGCAAGCATTATATGAACTTTTAGCATATGGAAAACCCTTTTAAGGTGCATGCTAGGTTGAAAGGTTATTTTGTGCATTTAAAAACTTAAATGTGATGTGTTAATTGTTAATTTCAGTTGGTGACCCTTTACAACTATTGTGGAAATCTAGGCTTTGCCCTCAGATGAGAGCCAAGACGATCCTACCGGTTCGTACCCTACGGATGGGAATGTAGATGGGAATGCTTGACAGAGGGGAATGCCTGACTGGAGCTATGTTAGGAGCTATGTTAGGAGGATCTTACGGGGCGCGTAGAGATCACTCAGGGCGTTTAGTTTGTTTTGGAGAATGATCAGAATAAGTTGACATAGAGGGAACAAACGTCTTTCTTTTGATTTGTATTTATTTTAAAATGGAAGACTGTACCTATACTAATATTGTCAGCTTGACATGTTATTTTCGATGGGTTACATGTACCACTTTTTGATGTGTAAATATTTTGGATTTATAATTTGAGAAACTTTTCCGCTGCTTGTAAATTATAATGACTCAATTATTTATCCAAAGGTATTACCTTATTTATTTCTCTGTTTTATTTTAATTTCTTTTGAAAAAAAAA
>NC_021164.2:21091767-21097296 GCF_000331145.2 Cicer arietinum | reverse complement strand
ACCTATACTAATATTGTCAGCTTGACATGTTATTTTCGATGGGTTACATGTACCACTTTTTGATGTGTAAATATTTTGGATTTATAATTTGAGAAACTTTTCTGCTGCTTGTAATTTATAATGACTCAATTATTTATCCAAAGGTATTTCCTTATTTAATTCTCTGTTTTATTTTAATTTCTTTTGAAAAAAAAATACACCTCGCTTTGAAAATCGGGGAGTTACATCTATCATCGGACATCTGATACTCTGGATAGCAGTCACAACTTATTCAGAGTATCTCAAACATATCTCGCAGTATTGCTGGAACTGTAATAGTTATACAGATCATCAGCAAGTCGATTAAGAATATAATTCTTATCATTATTCTCCCATGGGTTAATTCTCCAACTGTTTTATCCTTTTCTATTTGCTTCAAACTGAAACAGTTTATCGAAATTAGAGGCAACATAACCAAATCCAGTAATCTCTTCGGTTGAAATGGCAGAACGAGACGTCTTAAAATTGTTGGATTTTGAATTTCAAAAACTATTTAAAAATTACAATTTATGCCACCAAAGATATTACTGAGTTGAGTCGCGGACTAGGTCGCTCTCTTTAAGACGTTTCGCGGCACTGCCCAAATTGTGCAAGGCAGACTATCAACCACGAAGTCCCCAGGATAAAACAGCTCAGATTCACTGTATCGGAGTTCCACTGCACCGTAGAAAACCGTTCTAAAATTACACCCTCAATATGGCAGTTTAAGTCACTCTCAATATGACAATTAAAGTCACTCTCAATATGGTACTATGACCATTCATAACTACGGCATAATAACCGCTCAAAAAGACAAAAACGAATGGACTACGGCATAATAACCGCTCTAAAAATAAAGTGACTACGGCATAGCAACCGCTCTAAAATACCGAAGGGACTGCGACATAATAACCGCTCTAAAAAACCGAAGGGACTGCGGCATAATAACCGCTCAAAAACCGAATGGACTGCGGCATAATAACCGCTCTAAAACCGAAGGGACGGAAAGAATGGGGAGAAGTGGCTCGAAAATTAGGCGAGCAGAATATAAGAGGGAGAAAAGAGAAAGTTGGGAAAAGCATCCAACTTTGGTGTACTTTTCACAATAGCTTGAAACTCATTATATAGTGATGGAAGCAAAGTCACATATGTTTTCTAAACAATGTGGGACTTTAGTATGTATAGAATTGAAACTACACAAAATATGATAGTTTTTCAAAGTGGGATTTCAAAAAATATTCTTTCCAATGTGGGACTTGAATTTTAAAAAACATGTTTCTTTCCACTTAAATTTACAAAAAATATTTCTTTCCAATGTGGGACTTTAACACATTTTAAAATTCACACTATAATATACTTATGTTCCAACACTACCCCTAACTAAAAACAATTGCTTAAATACTTGATATCCCTATAAAGAAAATAGAAGACAATAGAACCAACAAAGATGATTTGATCGGATTCCCAAGAAAATATCTTGAAGAGAAAGCAATAAACTTAGCGAGAAACGGAAAATGGGACACTTTCATGGATGTGCTCGCCTTAGTTATATATGGAATAGTTTTATTTCCAAGCATTACGAAAATATCTTGAAGAGAAAGCAATAAACTTAGCGAGAAACGGAAAATGGGACACTTTCATGGATGTGCTCGCCTTAGTTATATATGGAATAGTTTTATTTCCAAGCATTAAGTTAATACCCCATAACCACCACCTATCATTTGTAGGACAAACAACTACCTCATTAAAAACCTTGTTAGGAAAGTCCAGTGGGATAAAATCATGATGAAGAAAAAAAAAAGTTTACTGCGTAATGACAATAAAGACCAAATACAACTCAACTGTAGAACAACTAGTAAAGATTGAAACCAAAGATTTGAAATCCCAATCAATGGAATCGAATCATAGGAATACTACTTTTATTTCTTAAAAAATCATCTCTAATAAATGGAGGAATCGTACTCCACCAAGTGAAAGCATAACCTTTGACACTAAAAAGAAAAATTCGCCAACTTTTCTGCACAATGATTACCTTTTCGACACAACAAGAAAAACAAGGATTTGTGGGGGCCAAATGCCCTAACAAAGAGAGAAAAGTAGCCACAAATAAGACAATTACAAAAGTTTGTGGCGGCCAAAACGGCCACAAATTGAGTTTTTTTTTTTTTTTTGTTACCATTGTGAGGGTTTAAGCCCTCACAAAATTGAGACGGAAAAGTCCGCCACAAATTTATGAGGGCTTAGCCTACCACAAAAAACAAAGCAGTTTAAAAAAGTAAGCGTTTGTGAGGGTCAAGGCCGCTACAAAAGTTGACCTTTGTAAGGATTTAGGTCGTCGCCACAAAGAATGAAATGACAAAAAAAAAAAAAAAAAACCATTTGTGAGAGCTTAGACAGCTACAAATTGTCCCACTTGTGGGGGATTAGGCTTATGTATTTTAAAAATAATATAAAAATATTTTATATTTATAATATTACATATTTTATGATTAGATCATTATTATAAATCTTGTTTTTCATAAATATTATCTTGTTGCTAAAAAAATTAAAATTTATTAATAAAATTATATTTTACTAACATAATAAATCATATTACCCAAAATAACTATAATAAAAAAAAAACAAAAAACTTCATCAATAATTTAAAAAATAAGTACATTTTAGTTTAAGTATAAATTTTACAATTTAAATATTTTACTAGTACTTTTTTTAATAAATCTTACTAATATTGAAGTTTTAAAATGATATTATACTCAATTTTAAAAATAATATATTAATCTACTTTCTAAAATAAAATATTAAGTCTAAAAATATTTTATAGTCATATAAAAATAATAATTATATAACTACTAATCTATATTAAAAATGTATTACATACTTGATGCCGAGTAATGTCTAACTTAAAACTTACAAACAAGTAACAACTCTTCACAATAACCACAATAGCACCGTTGTCAAAATAAAAATTAAATAATATTCATGAAATAAATAACTTCAAATAAAAAATAACATTAAAAAACAAAATATAAAATAAAAACTAACCAAAATTTAACAAAGAACGTAGAGAGAAAAGTTGGAGAAAAAATATTTATAAACAGAAGGTGGAGAGAAAATTTAGAGAGAAAGTAGAAATGAAAAATGAGAGGAAGAGTTATATTTATAGGAGAACAATAAGACTTTGTGGTGGCCAAAGCAGCCACAACATTGGACCTTTGTGGTGGCCAAAGTGGCTATAAGCGCCAACAGTAATGTGGGCTTTTGTGGTGGTCTTTGCAGTCAGAAATGATTGACTTTGTGGTGGCCAAAACAACCATAAATACCAACAGTACACTGTACCTTTGCAGTCACAAACGAGTGACTTAATTTGTGGCGGCATTTTCAGTCACAAAAGAGTGATTTGTGGCGGCTTTTGCCCTCATAAATGTGTGATTTTGTGGCGGCCTAAGCCCTCACAAAGCACCAACGTTGTAATTTTGTGAGGGTTTTTGCCCTCACAAAATCCTGCTGATATTCACTGAAATTCAAATCTATTGTGCGGCCTTTTTCCGCCATAAATAATAATAAATTTGAATTTTAGTATTTGTAAGGATTTTTTCGGTTAATAATTTGTGAGGTTTTTTTCCGCCACAAAATATTTTATAAGTTGGTAACAAAATAAGTATTTTGTTGTAGTGCGATGTATATATGAGAAATGAAGAAGAGAGATCATTTAACAATTAAGATAGTTAAGCCAACGATTACGTAATTGTCAAGGGACCCTTTGAGGAGACTTGAAAGCTAGGACTACAAATTGAGAGTTTTTTCCAACCAAAGTCTCTACCACCATCGTGAGCAAGCAATTTGAATAGACTTCATAGCACTGATAAGTTCAACATGAAAGGCATAAGAAGATCTAATATCGAGAGCAAAACACCCAAGAGGGGTGCCGCTAGAATCTCTAAATATACCACCATATGAAGCTAAATTAAGATTATCTAGTAGTCCCGTCTGAATTACTTTATCCAATTGCTAGTAGGAGGCCGCCTAAGCACTTCAACTACAGAAATGCCAACCTGTGGATGGTAGGTATGGTTAAAATTATTTATGCTATTAAATTGTAGCATAGATGGGGAGGAGAAATTAACTTGTACCAAAAGAACCGACAATGTCCAACAATGAGGAGAAAATGCACACTTACAAATAGAAAAAATCGAGTCAATGCTACTATGTTCAATTGTAACACCCATGATACCACTTAGCCAACTCCAAATGAGAGAACCAAAAGGACTAGAGGAAAATAAATGATATCTAGTTTTAGCCCGAATTTGACAAAGATTGCACATGGTTACAAGATAACAACCTCAGCTTCAAATAATATCACCAATATTTAGGAGCTTATTAAAAGACAATTTCCAAGCAAAGGTGGATTTAGAAGGAGGGATAGTAACATGCCAAAATAGATTAGACCAACTGATCTTATTACCCTGGGGATTAAAATATAAATACACAATCTTAAAAGTAAGCACCCAAAATTTAAAATTAGTCCAAATTTTATGATCCCATGAAAAGGGAGGATGGATATGAATATTTTGCAACTTGAAGAATGTGGAGTGCAAATATGCCAACGGTTATTAACAATAAAAGAGCTATTACCCTTTAAATTTAGCTGGCAATGCAAATGGTCAGAGATATTCAATAGATTAACCACTAGCTGAGAAAGCTAGTGATTTTCCAAAAATTGATACAGGTGCCTTCCCCCACTTGCCACTTAGAGTTGTCCTGAAGAATAAGCCTGAAGAATAAGTAAGCAATCCTTAATATCAGTCCACGAAATCTTCACCAGCTTCTTTGTATCAACATCCCCAAACCAGATAAAATCCTGCATCCACTTATCTACTTGGTGCACCAAAGATTTTGGCCAAGAGTAAATCAGAAAACTATGAACAACATTTCTTGCATAACAAATTTCACAAGTTGAACTCTACCAGCCATTGAAAGAAGAGATCATTTCTAAGTAGAGAGCTTCACTCTAATTTTGTTAGCAATGAGGCGTAAATAAATGGATTTTAATTTACTCATAAAAATAGGAACTCATAATTTTTATCTTATTATAAAGATTAACACGCTCATTGATTTTTGTTAGATGTATAACTCAAATGGAACACATAATATGAATGGAGGGGTAGAAGTTATGCATATATACTGAAATATACTTCCCACGATCTTATTTATAAACAAAAGTTATAATAATTTTTTGACTTCAAACTAGTTAACCAAAAGTCACCGGTCACCAAGGTTTAACTGTATTTAATATCATTGTTTTACAAATCCCCCTTATTAATGCTCCTATTTTATAAGATGAGTGCATATATAGTTCCAATGCAAATTTAATGTGATAATTGTTATAAAAACTAATGTTTAAATAATTACAATTAATTTCTTAATATATGTATATATATATATATATATATATATATATATATATATATATATATGTGTGTGTGTGTGTGTGATATGTTTTTTTTTTTTTTT